>NC_051141.1:10540065-10840065 GCF_014839805.1 Manduca sexta
TCAATGAAAATTAATTTTAATTTTACAGTCTAATTCCATTACTACTATGCTATATATATATATATATATATAGCATCAAACCTTTTACCCTTTTCAGGGTATTCAGAAGTGTAACTCCTCTCAGCATGTCTTGTGAGCGAAACACAACTACGCCATCGACACAGTTTACTATTTTTTACTAACACGAAAAAGCAAAAAAATATTTCACATAACAGGTACCAGTATATATATGCCAATTTTGGAGTCGGTGCCTAATTAAAATTGCTAGTTAAGCTAGATAAATACATTAACAAATATACGAAAACAATGTGCTGCCAGCGTAGGTACAAAGTCGGCAATTGAGATCGTCGCCGAAGATGAACACACTGCCGCAGCACAGCAAATGGAAGCTATTAAGGAAATATTTAAACTTGTGAACTGAACTTTACCCAAATGCTCACCCTGTTACATATAACTGGTCAAATGTGGGTGTATTATACTCCCTGCCCCGAAAAAAGAGGAAAGAAAAAAGTGAAACACAAAACATGTACTGGTATTACACCTTTCACTGTGTATGTTCGTTAGTAGTAAACGCAAACCTAATCCTTTTAATTGATTTGTAAGAAATGTAGCTCATAAATGGACTATGCAATTAAAATTAAATAATCTTTCCGTACTTTTGCTCTTGTATTTATTTAGTTTAACTAGCAATTTTAATAAGGCACCGAATCCAAAATTGGTGTCCAATATACCTGTTATGTGAAATTATTTTTTGGGTTTGAGTAGCTTGTCAAGGCGGTTCAATATTTTTCTTAAAATAAATTTAATTTTAAAGTCTATTGTAATAAGACAAGTGGATTGAAAACTACTGTTACTAAAGTATTTTTTTATATCTTCCTGAGATCTATCGCATATATATATATATCGACCTATTGACAAATTACCTTAAAATCTTTTAAATGTTTAAAGTCCCCTCTTATTTAAATATTTGATACTATTCTACTGACGAGTCGGTCTCGGTCAATATTAGCGCCAATAACATTTAACGTACATGCTTATTAGAGGGGGTTTATCTAGTGTAGAGTACACAGTAACGCGATGACGGCATTGTCGGCATTCCTACGCACAAACAGTATCAGCTGATTATTATTTAGCATCGGACTAGCCCATTGCAATTGAAGTTGGCACATTATTGGCATTTTAATAGCACACCCATTTGCATAACTCTATGACGTTATCTTGATTTATCGAGTTATATGCTTTCATTTGCACGAACCAAAATATCATATTCAGTATTCACATAGTGGCTAATTTAATTCGTTAATGCGGTGGAGGTCAATAGTATTTCATTCACGGTTTGCATCGTAAATAAAAGCAATATGTCTATTTCGAGTCAATGGTGTGTAATATCTTTAATATGGAGCATTACGAGATTTCTTTGATTGAGAGGGCATTCACGCATTCACTTTCCTGGAAGTGAAGCGGCGCGACGCAGCGCGGCGCGGCGGCGCGACAAGGCGCCCAACACCCAACAACGTCGGCACCAGATTAATTGAGTCGACGCGATCATTTATTTGGAATTCGCTATTAATCGAATTAATAAAGGCCTATTTCCACTTCATAAGTCTCAATAACAGCACAGATTTTGATAACTTTGTGAGAAAATAAATATTTAAATCTTTTTTAAAACAGGTACCTCACAATAAATATAAAGATAAAGGGTGGTGTCGGTGAATCGTTCCCTGAATCCACAGATTCGGCAGGTGGGGGATTCAAATACATTTATCTGGACATGAACTGGACATTCAAAAGCTAGTGCCTTACAAGAAGTGAATGCATACGTGTCACACATTATTTCGCAACTACCTACAAATATTTTGTCATGGCGCCCATGGAGATCGGCATCCTGTCAAGGAATCAAATTATCTGGGTGCCAGCCATTGGCCGCTTTCGCCGTTGAAACTGCACATTTCTTAAACCATTACGTACTTTCTTTGCATATTAATTTTTTGAGTAGGTACCTATAGGGTAACAAACAAACAAATCCAATCTCCTAATGTTGACGAATAACACCAGAAGAAACATGCATGTACATATAGTCTATAGTCGAGACGTTCAAAACTATTACACATCAGCATCGACACAGCAGCAATACTTTTTATTTATATTTTTCTCTGGTTATCCGTCACTACGCCAGTTCCTAGACCGAAATGGTACCTTCAATACCCCTATTGCGTAAACTCAACATCAATCACCAACACTAACTCTATCATCTATAGGTATATAACTTGTATAAGAGAGAATATCTTCATAATATTGTAGTTCAAAAATATACTATTCAAAAAGCACATTACTATCAGACTTATTATAAGAAAAACACGAACATTGGTCTAATAGTCTAATTTCAGCTGCGAATTTTAACATATGTATTTATTTGATTTTCGTTATAATGTTATCAGCAATTTTTAACCTCCTACGCAATATGTGGCAGGATAACAATAAACAATAAATCAATTACACTAAGTCTACTATTAGTCTCATCTCTAGAAAGAGACCGATTCATGAAGTTTAACGTGGAGCCCGTTCGCAAGCTAAAAAATATGTAAAATCTTATATTACTCCATTTGTATCTTTCAGCACGTACACATTTCAGTTTTGCTAGAATAATGTAAGGGATTTCTAGGAACTCAGACTATATAGCGTAGTGTTGCCCAAATTCAGTCTTGGTCTTGCAGTCTTGGTCTTGTTCTTGCGTTTTTGCAAGACCAAGACCAAGAACAAGACCGCGTATTTTTAGCAAGACCAAGACCAAGACTGACCGTGCAAGACTTGAGCAAGAACAAGACATAGCCTGCAAGACTCTTGCGTCTTGCAGCTAGGACTTAGCGCTATTTCACTGAGTAGTTAGGTGTAACAGTTCGGTGTATAGGTAGGTACGCTTAGGAATTCTATGAGACGCAAAAAACTGTATCAAAGAATATGAAAAACTGAACCTATGCGCATTACGACTAATACCATAAACATAACGAATAAAAAAATATCTATTAAAATCAAACTGAGTGCATGCATAGCTATGTTTTAAACATCGGCACTTTGATAATGCGGCATCAAAGGTTTTGTACTTACTTCTCAAAGAAATTTGCCGCTTTTCGGAAGTACATGGTTATGATACACGCGCCGGCGGCTTCTTTTGAAATCTAAAACAATCGTTGCCGCCACGCCGAAATCATAACATTTGACACTATTTGATTGCCGCCATAGGGCGTAGGTATACTCATGCAAAATAATTTCGAATTTTAAGAGTACCTACAGGTGTTCCAAAGAATAAATAAGTTTCAGAGTGCTTAGAATGAAAATGAATACATTATACTGATCACGCAAGTAGTATTATGATTGGGATAAAATGGTAAGGATAGCCCGACTAGAAATTTAAAAGTGCGACCAATGGGGCCCCTCTTGGGCTTCCCTCTTGGGGCCCACTTTGGGATGTCACGCAAAGCCCTCTTGGGCCCCCATTGGGAAATCCCAAATGGGCCCCCATTGGGAAATCCCAAATGGGGCCCAATTGGGAAATCCCCATCAGATCCCAATCAATCAATCAATCAATCAATCTAAAGCATCATTAGTAATTAGAAAACATAGAAATAGGTTAAGTGATGAGTCAGCCAGATGGTTACTTTGTATTAATTCTTGGTCAAAAAAATTGATATAAAGTATCATAACCTAATGATAAAGCTGTTGATTAGTGTTGTATTTTATTTTTTATTCAAATAAATGATAAATCGTAAAACTCTTTTATTAAATTTCTTATAAGTTGAAGGTTCAATCTCTTTCTAGACAGATAAGTATTGTTCTTTAAAATACAGTCAAGTTATTGTAATTAATTTGTTTTTTTACATGTTTTAGCAAATGTAAGCTTATAAATCATAAATGTTTATTAAGAAACAGTTACTTCCATGGAAAACGACATATAGGTCAGTTGATTTTTCGAATTTCTTATCAAATCTTCAGTTATTTATTAATCTGCTTGATCTTTACTATGGCTATGTTAATTCAAGCTCACAATGTTCCAATTCTAATACGTTTTTCTAAGATTTAAAGTAAACTTTAATAAATAGTAATAGACTAATAGGTAATTGCAAGACTTGCAAGACTCTTGCTGCAAGACCAAGACCAAGACCAAGACTGGGAGCGCAAGACCAAGACCAAGACCAAGATCAGGTGTATTGGCGCAAGACCAAGACCAAGACTGGCTAAGTCTCGTCTTGTTCTTGTATTTGGGCAACACTAATATAGCGTCACATTTCGAAATCCAATGTAATAGTATTTAAACTTCAATGACACCAACTTGGCACAAATATTATTTTATTTTATTGAAGAAAAACAAACAAAGTGGTACCTACATTAGAAAAGACCAAATAAGTACATTCATAAAGTTTATTAACATACAACCCACCACGTTTTCCACAGAATATAAACTAAGTGGGTATAAATTTCTGTTACGCGCGTATAAATTACAATACAAAAGAAAAAAAGAGTGGTTATAAATTTAACCATAAATAATACCTACTTGTCTGAATCTCGTAACATTATAAACACTTCTTTTTCGAAACTTATAGTGTGAGGAGGCATACAACTCCATATCCCAAAAAAATTAGTTATTTGTTTTGACAAGGCGACGAAGAAGTTCACTTTAACACTAAAATATTTTACGATAGTAATAATTTAAATCGAATACTAATAAAAAAAAATCATAAAAAAGAAACACAAAATATAGAATTTTCAAATAATAGTTATGAATATTAAAATATTATTTACGCTTTTCTTTGTTCAAGGCTACGGTTCCGATAGTGATTTTCATTTTGAAAGTTTAATACGTTTCAGCTGCAAATTTTCCGGAGCGCAGTCAGACACGTGTATAGGCACTCTAATATCAGCTAATGTTATTATAACTACAGCATTTTGTGCAAAATCGTGCCAATGCACTGGAGGTAATGTTACTACACTTATCACGTACCGTTATCCCTATTTTATAAATTATGCATTTGAAGAAAACGTCTCCAGTCAACACGACCTAGCACTAGTTTATGCATCAGGAATGGATATCAAATCAAAATACATCAAGATAAGCTCGGTTGGTATTCATTCAACTATCGGATTGAAAGCGTTTATTCCAAAGGTAGGCGACAAACCTCGCTTGGAAGCAACTATAATACAGCCATGTAATAGGCGTATTGTCGGGTTTTATGTTTGTACCAGCAATAAATACACAACAAACTACACAGATCCATTCAGAAACGCGCAAGGATTACCGCTACTTCTAGATGGACGTTTACTAGGTGTCTCTGTGGATAATTGTAATTGCCGATATTCGCAAAGAATTTTCGTAGCCATAGAACCAGCACTCAGCTGGATGAAAACAGCCATAAAAAACATAAACCACACAGGATATTTAATGCCAAAAAATATCTTAAGAGATAAAACAACCACCGCTCCAAATTTCTTAACAGCCAACGGAAATAAACAGCTAAAAAAAAGTGAGGGGGAAATTGCGAAAACTGTAAACAAAATTAAAGTCCCTACTGCCGCTGCAACAACTTTTTCAAAAGAAATAAAGAATGTGTCCACTTCGTGGACCGAAACCAAGCTCAAAAGAACAAAAAGTAGAAAACTATTTAAAAAAAAGATGTTCAGAAAGAAAGCCGCAACGCATTCTGCATCCACCACCGTGGTAAAGCAAACAATGCTGAACAAAAGCGTCAAGCGAGAAGAAAATCGTGAAGTTACACCCCTTAGTGCTATTCAAACTGACATTACACAATATTTTACTGATGCTATGGACTTTAGCTCAGCTATTGGCGATGCCGAAAATACAGCACTCAATGTTTCATCATTTTTTTTAAACAATTCTAATTATAACATTTCTACAAGTGTTATGGATTGGTTTAACACCAATATTCGAAATAAGCTCAAAAATATGTCAAATTATTTTGTTTTAACTCCGTCTTCGATGTTACGATATACTACTAAATTTGTTGATCTGACCTAATTTAAAAGTACTAAGTATATACTTTTTATTACAACTCATTATTACAATAAAATTAATCACTTATAGAGTGGTGAATTTATGTCACATAGTTGGTGAATTTATGACACAAGGTAAACGAAACTTAAATACATATTGAGGGTACCTATATCAATGACGGTTTCTTGCTGTGCTATGATGCGCTATCAACTAATAACCGAATTGATAAAGAATATAAACCCTTTTTGAAATAATGAAAATAAATGCAAGCCATTTAAAACTCTGAATAAATTGTGTAAAACTTATATTTATTAACATGAATGTTTGAATACCCCAACATGTGGTGCACAAGATAGCAGGACATTTACATTTTTCAATAGCAATAGTATACCGTACTATAGGTGCGACTACTGTTAAGCTGTTGCACCCTGGACATTATTGTCTAGTCTTATTTGGCGGTTTTCAGATTCTTTTTCCGCAGTTTCAATTGTTTTTATTATTATTCTTTTTTTGCCTTTTACCAAAATGCTTATTTTTTTTATTGTCGCCATGCAATCGCCATTTATCATTAACAAAGGATTTTTCGTTAGAAAACATTACCTCAATGCTGATAGCTTTTACGAAAACATGGAATTTGAAATGTTTGCTTAGCCTATTGTAAACATGAAAACATAACTTTTCAATGTTTTTGTGAGAATATAAATAAAATAAATGTATCACTTAGCATTCCTGTGAGTGTGGCGGGTGTCAGTAATAGAAGAAGGAGCCCTCTCGACATAGTTGGAAGGGAGATGGAGGGGAAATGTTCGCGAACCCTTATAGGCCTCAATGTGTATTTAGCAACCATGACGTATACCTAAATGTACACAGAACTGTGTGCCTAAGATCGCGGCAAATGTGCCACCATGCATGGGCGTGCATTTGGTGTGGAGACCAAGCGACGAGCTCAAATTGAAATGTGGTGTTAAGCAATGAGGATTAACCTCGCCTCGTTTATTAAACGTATAGGCTTATTGACGAACTGATTGGAAGACTCAGTAGCACGCACGTAAATTGTGACATCGTTAGCATCTGTCTCGACAACATAAGCATTGAGGCATTGCAGTTTCTCATAAGGATTGAAATTTGAAGATGCTTCTATCTATTTGTGAGTGTTATGCGAAGGCACATGGTTTAAAATATATAACTCTAAACAAGTGACACCAGTATTTAAAGCAGCTTTGAGCTCGACAGAGTGGCTTGAATGCAGCCTCGTGTTTCTTTTTCTTAATTTTACCCAGGGCCTCAAGTCACTTAAGGCCCGCCACTGGGTAAGTGAAACAGTTATTTAAGTTTTACCGGCCTAAAGAACCAGTCGACACTCGGGTGGTAAGTACTTATAGCACTATCCAAGTGAATAGGTATTGAGACGATTCCTTAATACTATGATGGAACACCCTGCGCCGAGATATCAATGAAAACGCGCAGTGGCCTTTTTCGCCGCATGCAACAGTGTCGCGGTAACCCACCCTAGGAAATATAGTTCTATTTGTAGTACTTGGGTAAAGTAAGGCAAATTGAAACAGTGGTTATAACTAACGCGACCAGACGTCCCGTTTTGAACAGGACCGTCCCTTTTTTCGGTAATCTGTCCCGGTGTCCCCAGAAAAAACTCGGGGACACAAAATTGTCCCGTTTTTCGAAACCGTGCGAAAATTTAAGAGCCGACCGGGCTCCTACTTTACTACGACGCCTATAAATCTTTTCTCTAATTAATAAAATGTAGACATCTGAAAAAACTCAGTTACAGATTCCAGTTCTGAAAACGATGTTGATAACTAATGACAATATATAAAAAAAACAGCTGTAAATTTGTTCTTCAGATAAATATAAATAAAACTGAACATTTGTATCTTACATAATATTTTTCATATATAATTATGTAATAATCCAATCCTCCTGAATACAAAAGTTTGTAAAAAGGTTTGGATGTTTTGTATGTTTGTCAGAAGTAAACGCAGAAACAACTGAACGGATTTGTATAAAATTTTGTATTTAGATCAGGTTTTGCTTCTTAATTTTATCTTTATAGTTGTTCGGGAAAACGCAATTTTCCGAGTTTTCATACGTGCAACGCTCGGCCGCTGAAGTACAAATTTTCTAATAAGCGTGTGTTATTTTTTTTTCCATTGTTTTATTTTATGATGTAAATAAACCGATGTCCCGTTTTGAGACGAAAAATAAATGGTCACGTTAGTTATAACCACTGTTTGAATATGCCTTGCAGAAAGATATATCTTCCATATTGTATATATAAATAACCGTCTACTGATGTTTATGCGTGTATGTTACTCTCATGGCCCCTGATTCTTGGCATAGTTTGATAGCAGATTCCTCAAGGCGATGCGACAAGGGGAAACGTGTTTTTATGCCGCATGAGTAAATATTTATTATAACTTATTTTTAAAGAATTTGAATCAATGAGTAGTATTGTAATATACTACGCAAAATGTGATTCGTAGTATTTAATCCGAGATTGTATTTTTCTCTGATATGAATATATATTTTTATCATAGAGGGTTATTGATTTAACGCAAAGAGAATTATAATATATATGCTCAGAACAATGACAATCATAGAAGTAACACTAGAAAATTTGAGTGTACTCTGTCTTAGACAGCATGAAATTTAATTGTGTTGCGATCCCTTCTGACATCTTATCGATATCGATCGATGCTTTGTCTATCGGCTATGGTAAATTCACAGACCTGCTAAAATAAACACTTTTCGGTCAACCAACAAACCGTTGCAAATTGCTATATTAGATAAAGGTTAAAAAAAGATATCAAAACCCTGATTTGATATTCAAGTACCAAATGAGGTCTGGGTATATAAAAACACTCGTTAAGAAGCTGTTAAATTACAATAAACTTTCTTCGAACTAAATTTTGTCCAATTTTCATTTGCTATTTACAGCAGTTTCCATGCCTTCCGAAATGTCATTCACACAAAAATGGTTTACCACTTAGATTATTAAATTAAGAAAATGTAAAAAATTTCGAAAGGAATGGAAACCGCTGTAAGTAACAAACAAAAATCGGCTGGAATTTCGTCTAGGAGAATTCCAGTACGCCTTCTGTTCTTTTCTGACTTTCTTAGGGATTAAAAGATACCCAAGAGGTGTGATTTGACAGAAGCTACTAAAATGGGACATTAAAATTAAAACACAGCGGTATCATTCATGTCACATATGTTTGATAACTTATTTCAATGTTAATAAAACTTTGTCGAAATGCTTAAAGCAAACACGGTGCTGTTTTTTCCAATGCCAATTGGTACGAGCTATGGCAACGATCCATTTTTGCCTCATAGCATCATCTGTGAGGAATCTGCAATGAAACACATTGTATGAAACACACTATGAAAATCAGATAGTTTTCTCGACCCCAGCCTTCGCGCATGATTTCCAAGTGGTTTTTACCACTACACCACCGTATATCGTCGTTGTAGGTGGAAAACTAAATAACTCAAAATTTCTAGTTTCGAGATAAACGCGATTAACTGTTTTTTTTTTCGTTATTTTTAAGCATTACTAAAAAACTATAAATAATTTTAATGTCGGTATTTTTATATATCTTGGGTATTATTATCTATTATATTATGCATTAACAAAAAAAAACTCTGACCTGAAGAATAAAAATATAAAAAAATTAAAACTTCTTATTTAATTCTGCCACGACAATGTTTTGTAAGTTTGGTGAAATAAACTAAATGACTCGTATAGTTATTTAGTTTTGCCACACTAGAAACCATATGGTAAAGTAATTATAAGGTTAAATAATTACAATTATAGAGTTTATTAAAGTTTATTAAATACCATTAGGATTTTCAATGTCTAAATTAAACAAATCAAGTTGTTTAGTTCTTCTACACACTTAATTAATTTTGTTTACA
Source organism: Manduca sexta (assembly GCF_014839805.1). Lineage (NCBI taxonomy): Eukaryota > Metazoa > Arthropoda > Insecta > Lepidoptera > Sphingidae > Manduca > Manduca sexta. The sequence continues at coordinate 10,550,003 of NC_051141.1, forward strand.
AACAATAGACTCGAGGAAGAATTAAACAACTCATCTTATTTAATTTCTTTACTATTGAACAGATTATAAGTCGCAGTTTATTGATTTTATTATTTAATTATTTACTTTTTCTACAACAAAATATATATTATTTGAATATATTTATTTCTCCACTTTTAACATAAAAAAGCTATAATTTCGAAACGGGATAAGATTATGAAATGCTTGTTAGGCCAAAATATGCGCCATGTTTTGGGCAACACAAAAGTGCTGAATGTCCAAAATGGCCAAAATCCGAGTTGTTTAGTTCTCCACCTACAACGACGATATTGTAAGTAAAACGCAATTGATGCAAAATAGTAAAGTACAATATACTAACATCTATGTTATCGATAGAATATGCAGCACAACACTATTGAACACAACTACGTAAATTGGTAAAAATTAAAAATACTTAATAATGACTGTATCGAATGGCCAACAGCAGATTATAATATGACTACAGCATAATAAAGTATAATTAATAACACTTTTTGCACTTATGTACAGGGTTTAAGCAAATATATTAGGTTTTTTGTTTACTCACCGATTGAAGCTGATTTCAGTTTCATTTTCTTTACGAGAAGAATGAGATTTACACTCCACGATAACGCAGGCCATTGCTTGGTCGTAGGGCTATATTTTACATAAACAGTACTGTGTATTTATTAAATTAAGGTTATAGCTTAAGGTCCATTTTTCATACATTTTGTTTCACCTTTAATCTGGGTAACTAAACAAGTATTGACAAGTAAAGAATTTAAAGTCACGTCTAGTTAGTGATTAGTTCTCGCAGTTGAAAGAAAAACGTAAAAATAATTAATATGCATGGATATTTCGGCCTTTAAAATTTAATACGACGACTAACTAGACGTGAATTTAAATTCTTTACTTGTCAATACTTGTTTAGTTATCCAGATTAAAGGTGAAACAAAATGTATGAAAATGGACCTTAAGCTATAACCTTAATTCAGTATCGTAAAGAGGACCAAAGGTAATCATTTGATGATTGTAAAGCATGGAGTTAAGGTGGTAGCTCAAGGTCCATTTTCATACATTTTGTTTCGGCTTTAATCTGGGTAACTAAACAAGTATTGGCAAGTAAAGAATTTAAATTCACGTCTAGTTAGTGATTAGTTCTCGCAGTTGAAGAAAAATGTAAAAATAATTAATAATCATGGATATTTCTGCCTTTAAAATTTCGTCATATTAAATTTTAAAGGCCGAAATATCCATGATTATTAATTATTTTACGTTTTTCTTCAACTGCGAGAACTAATCACTAACTAGACGTGAATTTAAATTCTTTACTTGCCAATACTTGTTTAGTTACCCAGATTAAAGGCGAAACAAAATGTATGAAAATGGACCTTGAGGTATCGCCTTATACACAGAATACAAAAATGCGATCCGCTCCGCCCTGTCCCGACCTGAGGTCCCGACAAGTAGACGCAGTTCATTTAGGTCAAAGAGAATTATAATATATAAACATTTAGGTATTTGTAAGTCTATAAAAAATAAAATTTTATAGACATCCTTTAGTTGTCTTACCGAAGAGAGAAAAAAGACATCTTAAGCTTCCATTACACACTCATAAAACTGTCAGTTGAAACCAACAGTAAAGATTGACAAAAAAAATGGTGATTTATCGGTACCTTATCCGTAATGACTGATAGGGTACCGAAAAATCATCAATCATAAATAGAGACGATAGAATCAAATTGACATTACACAATCACCCATAATCGTGTGCAGTCGTACCTAAGATACATATTCTTTTGCTTAAGTATGGATATGCGTAAAAGAAAAGTCTGAATTGGAATTTTGATTGCGATTTTTTGCGTTGGCATTAATCAGTCCCTGGCGGTTTTTAGCGGCGATTGTAATCTATCTATTCAAAATTTGCAATACGTCATGAAAAATTCAAAATATTTCTGCAACATATAAGTAGTTTTTACTTTCATTGTTTCAAACTTATTATAGTTTCGATGCTGCTTCATTGATTTCAAAATGATTATCCACATTTTTTTATTTCAAACATCCCCTAAAGTATACATCTTTTTAATTTGAAATCAACACTTTTGGATACACAATATATTATATTTATTTACTAAAACTCGAGATTAGGATAGAATATAATAAACTCTTTCTCTGGCTGTAGCACATTAGCGACCGTAATGATATATGGCTACGCGGATAGTTATGAACATTTATCGTGTTTGATGCGTAAGGCAAAAAAACACATATTCATCAATCAGTTTCATTAAATGACCTAGTTACTGCATTCAACGATCGATTATCTCATAATCAAGATCGTAGAATAACTGACAGCAAAACTTACCGTCCAATGAATACCTTAGACCATAAACTATTGAGCATAGATCACTATAGACTATATTTTGACATATTTGATTTTGACTGGAATAAACTGTGACTACATTCTGATAGGATTATTTTTATTATCAGCTATTGTTTAGACCAAGACTAAATATTTTTAAAAAAGAAAGGATTTGCTATCAGTGTACCTACCGATGTAATTTCTTTTCACGTAAAGCCATTTTTGTACTATCTAGGAATACATACAGCTACTTGCTAATATCTAGAAATTGGTGCAGCCATTTGAAACCTGTGTAATAACATTCTCAAGGTTCCAAGAAATTAAATTTATACGCAATCATGACAACAGCGCCGGGTGGAACAAATAACTTTAAAGTAGTTTTGTTGGGTGAAGGGTGCGTCGGAAAAACATCACTACTCTTGCGTTACATTGAAGACAAATTTAATGATAAACATTTAACTACGTTACAGGTATGTACTTGTTTACATACTACGTAAAATATTTTAAATCGTCAAATATAATTATCTCATGCGATAAAAATACCTTTGTTCCCATTTGTAATGTATTATAATATTTCAGGCAACATTTTTGAACAAACGGTTAAACATAAAAGGCAAACGCATCAACCTCTCCATATGGGATACTGCCGGTCAAGAAAAATTCCATGCATTAGGTCCAATATATTACCGTAATTCCAATGGAGCCATCTTGGTGTATGATATCACAGATGAAGATTCTTTCGGCAAGGTAAAGTTAGTTGTGTATTATTTATTAAGGTTTCATAATTTATGTATGATACATTAAATATGTATGTAAGTACGTATTGTGAGTTGACTTCATACATTAAGTGATTTTAAAATGCTCTACAAAAAATCATATTAAAATATAGTTTATAATGATATAGTATGTAGAGAGCACATATAGTCACATGATGGTACGTGATCACTGCCCATGAATGTCTGCAATATATTAAATCATCTGAAAATAAATCGTTTTTCTTTCTTTCTTTCTTTCAATATGACGCATTGCCAGCCTTTGAAGTGGCATATGCTCTTTATTTAAGGTCACCAGGTCATATCTGTCTGGAAATGCTGCTGGTGGCAATTGGTTCCATGGTTTTGTATTATTATTGACAAATGTTCATGAACAATCCATTGCAATCAGAACAATAACTAGGATTTACAGGTTCTAAATTGCACAGATTTCTGTTGTAGAATTTACTTAAGAGTAAGCTACATAATTTCCTTGGTAGGATTTTTTTCATACAATGACCATTTTATAGGCTATCATACTATCTGCAATCAACTCCCAAAATAATTTTAACTTTAGATAAAAGTTCTTCACAATTATATACATAAGTATTACTGAAGTTGTTCACAAGGACATTTCAAATTTATTTCAGGTCAAGAATTGGGTCAAAGAGTTAAAAAAAATGCTGGGATCTGACATTGTCTTAATCATAGCTGGGAATAAAGTAGACCTCGAACATGAACGCACTGTGCCTCTAGAAGAAGCGGAAAGGTATGAATTAATTCCATTAACAAGTTCTTTATTGTATGCAGTAAGGCGAAGTTCATAATAATTTATATGTGACAATGCTTTTCCTCTGCTCCCTATATTCTTCTTTATAGCCTGTTTGGTACAGCCCAGTAGTTCATATATACCCAAAAAAAAATTCAATAAGTTACCTCTCATGCGAAATAAATAACTTGGTGTTGTTATTAATGATGTGAAAAAGATAAAATTATGCTATCAACGCTTCAAACCTTTTTTGTTTGAGTTTCTGGTGCAGCATTAATAACTAGTAGCATTAAATTGTAATCATTTCAAAAATGGTTTTGTGTTTTTATTGATTCTCCAGCTACTTGTATTCTGAATGCACTTGCCAGGCGAACGATAATAACTAATCATTAATATATCACTATCTGATACTCTGACTTCAAGGTCGTAACTGTCAAATCTAACGCCAATATAGCTACTTATTTGCCAGGTTTCACTTTCTCGCAAAATTTGACCAATTATCCATTTTCATCTACAATATTTAAAGTAAATTGTTACTTATAATTATTATATCTTATTTAAAAATCTTTTGTTGCAAAAATCGATTATATCTCTTCCGAATTCATAACAGTATTGAGGTGAAACCTCACTATGGTTATCCTTTTTTGTCTATTTCACAAATATTGTTAGTCTGGTAATTGCCTTTTAATATTTGTTACATTTTTCATGTACCTTGTGCTTTATCGTCCACCTATCAGATGTTATATTATTATATTCCTTTAGTGGCCTTGTGATTTAGTTTGTTTATATGTTTAAAATTTCGCATGGAATAAAAGTTCCATGCGAAATTTTGAAACTTTGGTTATAATTTTATGTTTCGATTAATTTTCGTACCTTCAATAATATTTAAACTATTCTTAAAACGCTTGCGTCGAATTTTATTTAAAAAATTACTGTGCTTATAGTGGAGTGCCTGGAGCATTCAAACCCGTAAAACCTCGGATTAGAGTTATAGTGAATGAATTAATACGATCGATGTGGGATATTGTTTTTTAAACTATAAATTGCAATGTTTACCCAATTTTTTTTTTTGCACTCCATTTTTTCATTGTTTAAAACAAATATTATAAAAAATTAATGTTTGACCATATATTTTCACTTTAAACAGTAATTTTTTTATTTATATGTTAAATCTTACCTGAGTAGACATATAGGAACATTTTTCAAAGATACCTGTGTATAAAAATAGCAGTAGGGATCTCGAACAGGTAGAAAAACGTAGAGGGGAGAGCGGAGCGACAGCTGCTATGTACAATGGAATTTCTCGGCCAGTTTAATTATAAATGAAATGTACTCTATTGTGTACATTTAAAAAAATAAGGTAATTAATTACGACTAATGAAAAGAAAAAAAAAATATTAGTACAAAATCTGTTTATTTAAATATATTATATTGTTGTCTACATCACATATTATCTTCTACTTCATCTATCTGTAGAATAGGTGAAGTATTGGAACAACTATTTCCGCTGCACTGTAAACATGCTACACTGCAGTATAAACAACTCTTTCTGCATCCACCAAAGCTCCACATCCCTTTTTGTAATTACAAAATAAAATTTGCAATAAATTATCCGGAGCAGGTAATTGATTCATTGTTATTGGGATGTACATGTTATTGGAATACTTCCATCCCCAATTTTCAATAACTACGTCATTTCTAGCCATATCTGAATTTGTAGGTACACTCTTTTAAGGTGCTCAAACGCTGCATCAGTTGTTGGAGGCAGTGATGACAAAAGAACACTCGTATTTTTGGCTGTTGCTTTTATGAAAGAATTGAACCATAATGTATTTAAATCATGAGTTTTAGACGGAGCGCCATATAAACTCAAAATACATGCTACACCTGCTTGCAATATATTACTGGGGTCTTCATTGATATTTTTAAATACTTTTACTGAGTCGTGTAAAGTCAGAAGATATCGATGTCTTAGTGATATTAACGGCATTGGTAGACAAAGATCGTGAAATATATTTTCTAAAACCATCCCGAGGCAAAGTTCAACAGAAGATATTTTCATCGAAATGTTTAGAAAAATCATTACCAAATTGTAAAGAACATATTCTTTTTTTACATGCCTTTACAGGTTGTGACACTACTTCTGCGTTTTTCAATAAAGGAAAAATTAAGTTTGCCAAAAATTTTGAGAATCGGATTGATTTACACGACTCAGTAAAAGTATTTAAAAATATCAATGAAGACCCCAATAATATATTGCAAGCAGGTGTAGCATGTATTTTGAGTTTATACGGCGCTCCGTCTAAAACTCATGATTTAAATACATTATGGTTCAATTCTTTCATAAAAGCAACAGCCAAAAATACGAGTGTTCTTTTGTCATCACTGCCTCCAACAACTGATGCAGCGTTTGAGCACCTTAAAAGAGTGTACCTACAAATTCAGATATGGCTAGGAAATGACGTAGTTATTGAAAATTGGGGATGGAAGTATTCCAATAACATGTACATCCCAATAACAATGAATCAATTACCTGCTCCGGATAATTTATTGCAAATTTTATTTTTTAATTACAAAAAGGGATGTGGAGCTTTGGTGGATGCAGAAAAAGTTGTTTATACTGCAGTGTAGCATGTTTACAGTGCAGCGGAAATAGTTGTTCCAATACTTCACCTATTCTACAGATAGATGAAGTAGAAGATAATATGTGATGTAGACAACAATATAATATATTTAAATAAACAGATTTTGTACTAATATTTTTTTTTCTTTTCATTAGTCGTAATTAATTACCTTATTTTTTTAAATGTACACAATAGAGTACATTTCATTTATAATTAAACTGGCCGAGAAATTCCATTGTACATAGCAGCTGTCGCTCCGCTCTCCCCTCCACGTTTTTCTACCTGTTCGAGATCCCTACTGCTATTTTTATATACAGGTATCTTTGAAAAATGTTCCTTTATGTCTACTCCGGTAAGATTTAACATATAAATAAAAAAAATACAGTTTAAAGTGAAAATATATGGTCAAACATTAATTTTTTATAATAATTTGTTTAAACAATGAAAAAATGGAGTGCACAGAAAAATGTTGGGTAAACATTGCAATTTATAGTTTAAAAAACAATATCCCACATCGATCGTATTAATTCATTCACTATAACTCTAATCCGAGATGAAAACCCCCAGGCGCTCCACTATTAACAAATAACAATGATACATGCATTCATACATATTATGAAACATTTTTAGCTAAACCAATTAAAATCCCAAAATGCTAACATCATTTGTACAATTCCACTCTAGTAACATATTTTAAGTATTATATTACATAGCGTATTGTATGTCTAAAACTTACTAAGTAATGTATGACATTTTGGAAGTTTTTATTCATTAAATATATCACATACGACAAAAAACCTTAATAGGTAAAGTGCGATATAGAATACTGTCCTGACCAAACATATTTTAGGTGTATTACATATAGTTATCAACTTAGACATAGGATTAAATGCAGTATTCAAATATGCAATAAGGCTATAAAAATGGTGTTCTGTTTTAGTTATGCAAACATGGTGGGTGCAAAACATTATTATACTTCAGCTAAGCTAAATCAAGGAGTAGAAGAACTATTTTTGGACTTAACAAGAGAAATGTTGGAAAAATATGAGCAAAATTCCCAAACTGAGGTGAACAGAACATCGCAAGTTCTTGTTGTGGATGATGAAACACCTGTGCAGTCCTCATGCTGTTCTGGTACCAAGTCTAATTGATCATTACATTTAAGCGCTGTGTGATTTCATTTTAAAATGTACATATTTATTTTACGGTGGCTCTTAAGGGTGCGTTGAAACATGACGGATGCGCCCCGAACGCACGGCACGAGCATAGTTATGTTCGCGTGCATTTACAGTAACTATTCGCGCGCTTCTATATTTGCTGGCACGGAAATGGCGAATGTAGTTCTCGCGCTCTCTATTCAGTGCGCTTTTGATATACCTTGTCATAACATTGCTTTCGAAGATATTGTAATGATAACATAACAGTCCTTGCGCGGCGCACGTGGAACTTGCGAGCAGCGCTGAAATACATTAACACGCGCGTGCGCATCAACTTTGCAACACGCGCATTCGTCATCTTTGGATACATCCTAATATAATATTATATTTAAACCTAATAATGATTAAAAGTTAGTAACGAAAGGATATAAATTCCTGAAGTTGGTTAGGTTTTTATAATAACATTAAATCACTTTTAAATATAGCCAATACGTGTGAAGTCCTTATATATGTCACGCGATATTATAAATAGTTTCCAAAAACATACCAAATGGACCGAGGAATATCTTCCGAAATTTCACCAATTTGAAGAAATGGGACAAAGCAACTGCTACTAGTACCTGTCTCTCTCCTCTAAGATTGCTATGGTTCTTTCAAACTATTCTTTCTCAATTCACCTGGAAGTTGTATAGGGATCGCTCAGTCCATTCTCTATGGCTATATGTTATGCTATCACAAATTGTTGTTATTGTTAGCAGTAAAAGCAATATTGCCACTTACTGCAACATGCAGCATGGTTTGATGTCTACAAATTATTATATTATATTATTAGTACTTATACATACAGATATAGAAGTTATTTTATAAAGGTATAGTTTTATGTGGGTTATATTAATGTATTTACTTATATATGTCGAAGATCTTGAATTGCAGTGTATTTTTTGTATTCCATCTGTGATCTTTAATAAAATCATTTTAAAATTAATGTTTAATCTATATTAACATAAAATTGTAAAAAAGTTTAACAATATGAGATAATATCGTTAGAAACATGTGCTTTAAAATATAAAGTTGATTAGGCTGTGGGACCGCAATAAATTAGCGATCGTTTATAATAGGGTGTTTACACCTAGAGTAAGGTACAACTAAATTTAAAATCCAGATTCACGCCTTAACTGCGATTCAGTTATGGCCACGATCAGTGTCCCCTCCTACTTTTAATTTGGTATTGCATAGTTGTAGACACCCCAGTAAAGGGCTATTTATACTCCACCTGATATAAATATTGTGCATGTCCCAATGCAACATCTACGAACTAGGATTGTTGGTTCTTTCGAAGGTAGTTCAAATCATACAGTTTTTCCTTACTGGGTGTGTGCAATGTATACCTGATTGTCCCAGATTGCTAATTGCAGAAACTTATCGTGTATTCTATAGCTTAGCAATTAGTTCCCCTTCCATTGGAAGTCCATTAGTAGATTATAGAAAATGTTAAAAAAAACTTGATTAAACTTTTATACCATGTTAGTCCTTCCTCGTCCTCCGGCATCTTGTGCTTTTGTAAGAAATGTCAAGAACAAATGAAGTTTGCTATTTTTTATTTACTATTGAAACATTTAATTACGTCATAATATCTTTCCTGAAATATTTCATTCCTGGGTTAACGAAAAGCAATACAAATGAATTTTGAAGCAAAAATTTCCAAGCATATGTTAGTAGAAATATTACCCTGGCTTTGAATTTTTAAAAAAAATAAAACTGTTATCTCTTTGGCTTGGTTGTTATTATAGCTATTTACAAATTACGTAAGTTACTACATGTAATAACGTCGTTTAATTATAATATTAATTAAATACATACATATTTGTTTCAATAAATTGTGAATTTTGATATTAGCTTTTTGCGTAATATTTATTGTTGCTTCGTTTAAGTATTATCAAATACATTGTAGATTCCCTTTGATTTATTGTAACTAAAATTTAAATTGTTTTAAATATAAGTTAAATGTTACGAGAAAAATATAATTTATTGAAATATTTTTTACGGTCTAATCTTTTACTTTAATATCAAAATCGCGTGCCCTAATATGCTTTAACTATTAGTGAATTGTCTTATTTTGTCATATCTATGTTTAACAAATGCCAATGGTGCTTTTAAATGGAAAGGATAGACAGCATGGTACAGTCATGTAAAACAAACTACATGGCAGAATAACTGTCTATAATCAATTAGTATATAACAATAATTGGATGTAGGAAGAGGAATCAAAACTTATTTTAAACTAAAGATGCTTTTAATTATTGCGTAAAAAAATTGTATCTGTTACTCAGATACATTTTTATAAGATAATGTACAGATAGGTACAAATCGATGTAAGTATATATACGTTATACATCTTGCTGGGTCTGTCTTTATACACATAATTTTTTTTTTCCATAAATGTGTAGGTAATATAAACTTTGGGATTTCGATTTAGGAAATAAGTAAGCTAAGTAAAACAAACTGTTTAAGAACAATATTCTAATAATAGAATCTACTATTTATGACTAATATACAACAGTAACCAATAAAATAACAAACAAAAAAATGTTTTTAATAACAGTCGACTAAAAACGTCGGACCTATGCCAAAAAATTTGCTTCAATAATTATAATTAAATTGCATAGTAAGAATTACATTGCATTATTATAATTTGTACAATTATTGGTCATCAGTACACTACCAAATATTAATGGTGTTAGATATAACACCATCTATGCAAAGCCGAAATTCTGCGCGATAAAGCATTTCCCAATCACTGCCAAGACAGTGGGAACTCGTACACAAATCTATTTGACACACATATACAATATAAAATGCCAATTTTTTTTATTGAAAACACCCCATTTCTTAATAAATCTATTCTTATAGTAACCAATGCATAGGAATGCGCAAAATAAATGACGGCCACGTTCAGATGCTGGTCCCAAAAATGACCATATTTTCAAAGGACTAACAATTTTAAGAGTGTCTTATTTGACATGTATAATGTAGCTGATACACTACCTCGGATCGAAGATTTAGATTAGGTTTGTTTATTGAAAACTACCCATAAATGACAATAATTATAACTTTACTACATTGCATAAATACTTCATTAAAATATTTTTATATATAGTGCATTTAGACATTTTTAGTGATTAACATCTTAGTTTTCAAATTAAGAGACAGTTTTTGCAATGCCATCATATCATCATCACTCAATTGAATAAATCTTTTATATGTAAGTCTGTGGCAGTTAAAAATGAATTTGTTATTTATATCACAGCGGGCATTTTTTGTGTTGCTATTGGAACATTGTGTGACTGGTTCTGTTGTTTCATCTACAACATTATTTGCGTTTAGCTGGTGTCACTTTTCCGTTTCTGGCTCTTTTGGTACAGATTTCTGTTTCTTTGCTTTCATAGGGGTTTTGGTAGCCTCTTGTACAACTTCATCATTGGAATTGTTGAAATCATTTTCTGGTTTGTCTAGAGGCGGCAAATCTAATAGATATGGCATCATACTACGTGTCTTCTCTTCATTCGACAACCATTCCATCTAGAAGGCAAGAACAAAATTATGGATTGGACAACATGGTGATTGATAAATGTTTGTCTTAACAATCATAATATCTAATGCAATTTACAAGCCTAAGCATTTATCGCATTTCCTCACCTCTGTGTAGTAAAGTGGATAACCAAGAAATGGTAGTTTATATTTAGGCTCTTATCTATTTCGTTTAAAACGCTGTGGTAACACGCATAAAGAAATCGTAATTATGAACGACTCTATTATCCTTACCTTCTGACGGTGATCTTTGACAGCATCATCACAGATGCTAATACACATTTGCTCAGTGAGTCTGCCGTCATCTGAAGCATAGGCTGCGGCCTGCCATGCGACTCCGAGCTTGGAAAGAGCTCGCCCGGACATGCCTGCCGTCCGTGTCGCTAGATTGGAACATAGGGCTCCATAATCAAATTGATCCACATTGAGACGCCTGTAAATGTTAAAATTGATTAGTATTCAATTTGGACTTCAAATTTTTTTTAAACTAGATGTATTATATTTTAGATTTTTCCTCACCTTTTTCCTTCTGATGCAGGCTGAAGTACAAACTTATCAAAGTAAAGACGAATTAAACGTTCGCGTTCCTCATAACCCGGCAGACCAAATTCAATCATTTTATCAAGACGGTCATTAATAGCAGAGTCAAATTGTTGAGGTGTGTTGGATGCCAGTACCAACATAATTCTGTTGCTCTGGTCTGAAGTTCTATACAGAAATGCGTTTAGTGCTGCTCTCAGGTCTTCACTTATCCTTTCAGAGGAACGCTTTCTCAAGAATGCATCAGCTTCATCAATAAAGAGTAGGACCCCTTGAATGAAAACATACTTTGTATAAAATTTATGATAAAATAATTATTTTTGTTTCTATGATGGTTTATACAAAAGAATAAAATAACTACATAAAAAATTAATGTATAGGATTAAATAAATAATCACACATAATAATGAAGTATTTATTTAAGAATACAACAGAACAATTTAATACACTATAGATATCCTCATATTCATTATGTAATAAAATATATAAGTAAAAATCTGGCATTTGATTTATTACTATTCACTTTACCTTTATTTTTAATTGAATAATGAAAATTGCTCACCTTTACGGCTAGTATTTGCCCAATCAAATACTTTATGTATGGCAGCAACTGCATCTTTGCCCATTGGGGCAACATCTCCACCGGTAAGTATAGCATAGTCCATGCCAGAATGGGTAGCCAATTTCTATAAAATTTCAAATTTAGGTTAATCTAATATTCTAGGTTTGTGAACTATATACATGGAAATTCAGTTAATGTTATCTTAACAAATCTGTTACCTTGGAAAACAATGTTTTGCCTGTACCAGGAGGACCATACATCAATAAGTTTCTATAAAATCCTTTGTTTATTCTAGTATTCTTTGTGGCAATAGCAATATCTCGTAGGCGTCTCTCAAGATTAGGTGCTAAAACTACTCCTGCCAAAGCATCTGAAGGTTTTCTAAAGTTTGTGATGGCCTTTGATATTGTAAGTATAGGATGTTTGACAGCCTCTAATAGTGAAAATCTTGAGGTTTCATTGACGAGAGTAGGTTTGCCTACAAGAAATTTGTTAAAATTGTATGTTTTAAATTTTTATTAATGAGAATGTAAGTGTTTTGGTGTTAGTACTGTAAACTTACATTGAATTTGTGATAAATATACAAAGAAAAATTTTGTTCTTAAAATAAGAACACAGTCAGTTAAGTTAAACACCAGTTTGTTATATAATTATGTGCACTATACTTTTTTCCTAAGGTACTAGAATACAACATTAGTTATTATAAAATACACAAAGTAGCATTATTCCATAATTTCTGACACATTTTAATCATTACAAAGAAAACAATATTATAGCATAAGACAATTTACCTATACGAGCTTCAATGAATCTTGCTGTTACTGAAGTAGCCCCTTTTGCAGTGTAAATACCAAGAGCCAAAAGAGATAAACCACCTGCAGCTGCCAATGTTTTGTCCCAATCAGTAACTAAAGCGTTCAATCCTGAACCAACTACACTTCCTGCAGTCCTGTTCAAAAATATTTTTTATACATCATATAAATTATTACTATAGATGTTCTATAAAATTTTGAATAATCAAGTTAAAATTGTATATGGAATATTATAATATTTGTACATACTTGATGCTCTCTAGAATGGTAACTCTGTTTTCAGCTGCTTTCAATCTGATTTGTTCTAGTGTTATATCACGATTTTCTCTATCTGCTTTGGCTTTAGCTCTTGCTTCTGCTTCTATGGCTTTAAGTTTATTTTTTTCTCTGAGTTCCATTTCATGTTCAATAGTAGCTCTGCGTAAGGCTTCTTGTTTGGCTACACTCTCTTCTTGTCTGCAATATTAGATTGAATATTCAGTATATAATATTTTAATTAATTTTAATTTAAATAATAGGATTTATTTTATACTTTCGCAAAATTTCTTCTTGAGATTTTTGTTGTTGCACTAGCTGCTCCTCATAACGCTTCTTAGCTAACTGATCTTGATATTGAGCACGCATTTGATGTTGTTTTGTCTCTTCCTGTCAATGTTGTAAAACAAATATTTAAACAATAACTTATAGTGGAAGTATGGAAGACTAAAATGAAAATGCAATCCTTAAACACCTCTATCTTATTCTATATATATCTACGTATAGATCACTGTTTCTTCATTCAAAAGTGCAAAAAATATGATAAATGAAAAATATATATATGAAAGTTCCAATACCATATTTGATGACAATATTTCTGCTAAAGGTACTGGTGGAAAAATATAAAGTAAAGCAGATATTATCCATACTAATATTGTTAATCTAATGCAACTATATTATGTCTGTTAAGAATTCATAAAAGTTATGAAGAAGCTTGAAACAGAAAAGGTACAGACAACTTTTATCTTAAAAAATAAACTGGTGCTTTTATCCAGCTAAAGGTTTTTCACACAAGTACAACTACCAGTAACACCTACATTCGTAAGACTAGTTCTGATGCTCAGATAACATATTATGAATATGACAATTAAAATTTTAAATATGTATGTATAAGTACTTACCTGGAGAGTTTTTCTTCTCTCTTCATAATCTACTTTTTTCTGTTCCACTTTAGATTGCTCTATGGCAGCTTCGTATTCTTTGATCTTAGCCATCTGCTCCTGCTGCCTGGTAGCCTCTTGTAACTTGCTAAGATCCAATGCATCCTTTGCATATTCTATCAAGAAGATAAATATAAACTCAACAACACACTTTGAACATAACAGGTTAATTCTATTCAAATTCATTTCTAGAATCAGAACTACTTCATCTAATAATTTTAATTCAGTAACCATTATGAATTCTTATTAGTAAAATAATTATTTCTTAGACATTGCACATACTTTATTTGTATTGAACATCAGCAAAATAGCAGGGCGTAGATCCTAAGGAACCAAAAATATTCATAATAGATAGATACACACGACCCAAGATGAAGTACATAAGTAAGGTTATGCGGTCGCATTATGCAATAGCGAGCAATGTGACAAAGTATTTCCACATGCTTACTTACTAGACGATTCAAGATCTTTAGCAGCTTGAGCTGCTCTTTCTAAGGCGCTGGAATCGAAGCGATAAGCTTCCATTGCCCTTCTTTCAGACTTGGATAGGTTAACGGAGGGTGCGGCAGTACCTCCGCCGTCTGAAGGTGGATCATCAGACGGCGGTTGTGGAGGTTTGGCACTATATCCGAATAACCACGACATACTTGTACTTTGTTAGACTTATTCACAAAAATAAATAATTCACAAATTATATTATATTTATTAAAAAAAAACACAACACAATTTTAAAATACACGAACACCATCCGCCGCAAAGATCCGCCGACACTAGTAGCCGCGGCAGTGTTGCCAATAATAATTTTTCCATTACGCAACGTACGGAAAATATACTACCAATCAACAAAAATTCATCAAACACATAAATAATCAAAATGACCATCAAAATTATCATATACAATATCAATACGCTATTCTTTTCAATATACAAACATATCACAGTGTTTTATGTGAAAGTGATTGAAATGAAAGTGATAAGTGTTGTCACACTTGTCACTTTCAACGTCCAGACGTTTTTTCCATCAAATATAAAATTATTTTTTTAAAAAGCTATTAAAATTTATATCCGAGTATTGGCTCAAGTCCGAATAAAAAATATATTATTACGCAATGACGTTTTACAAATAGACGCGGCATACATTAACAAAATGGCACAAAAAAACGGCGCACTATGTGCTATAGTCACGTAGCTATACATATAATTACAAATTGGTTCGAAGAAGGAATAAAAAGATGCAGCATACATTCGTTAGAAAAGGATATATATACATCGACAGTTACGTAACAACGTTAGTGCCGCACGCTCATTGGCCAAAGCGCGTGTGACCTACAATCAGAGAAATTTGGGGAAAATTTGACACTTCATTTTAATAAAACAATTTATTGTGTGAACAGAGAAACATTTATTTTAGACAGTAAGGTGAACTATATAAAAAAATATATTCATTGCTTTAAATGCTCTATATACTTAAGACTAGGTATACAAAAATTCTTTAAGATATAATATATCATCGTCTCCATCATAAAACTCTAGTTATTTAGCGCCAGGGTGTTTACTTTATATACCTTGAAACAAACTTAATTTATTCCTTTTTTGTCTTTTATAATCAGTTTTACAATCTATATTAGTTTTGTGTGCGAAATGTAAGCGAACATTAATGAATTTATCTATAACAGCGCGGATAAGGTGTAATCTATGATTAAACGTCCGGTGTTACTCTAAGGAATGAACATTAAAAGACAGAAATACGTCGTTACAACTTACAAACGATTTTAAAATCCGATTTTTAATAATTTGAATATCTTTGACATTAGGAAGGATTATGTGACCTTTTGCTTTTATGTGATTTTTAACATTATTTTTGGTTACGTATATGTCACTCTAACAAATGATCGGAACAGACAGTGGAATATGTAAGTAAGTAGTTGGTATCCAATCATTTTCACACCTTTGAGTTCTAATCACACACAACCATTTTTCTTTTAGCAGTCCATCTTTAGGGATTCTATAATTCAAACAAAAGCACAACCGTAAATATTTACAAGTATTTGATGTATTTTTTTAATTAAACTATTACCTAACTACATGATTTTATTTCATACCGTGTTATTATATTATAAAACAGGAATAGTAGGTTTATAAAGCCTGAGACAGTCATTACCCATCTTCCCCTAGCAGCTCGCATTGACACGGCGCGAGCGTCGACCGCCGTCGCCATGACAGTCGAATAAAATTCATTCGGTTTATTTGATAAATAATAAGTTAAATAGTGTATACTTATACATGAAATGAAACGTTTTTTTCTTTTATAGTTGCTGTATAATTTGTACATCGTCTAAAAACACAGGAAGGCATTTAATTAATAGAATACAAATAGGTAGTAAGCCGACTAGCCGCGACAGTGGTTCGAAATTGACTAAGTGAACGTCGGGGAATTGCCTTACTTTCGTCTTGCCAGTATTGAGCTCGGACAACGTATCTTTATTACATAATAAAAACATCTTAGTTATTACGAGCTAGGGTTCTCAATAAACAATGTTAATACCGATTGTATTTAAAATAACACAACACTTTATTTACTACTAAATCACTGAATAAAGCTCACTACATTTTGTTTCGGCTTTAATCTGGGTAACTAAACAAGTATTGGCAAGTAAAGAATTTAAATTCACGTCTAGTTAGTGATTAGTTCTCGCAGTTGTAAGAAAAATGTAAAAATAATTAATAATCATGGATATTTCTGCCTTTAAAATTTCGTCATATTAAATTTTAAAGGCCGAAATATCCATGAGTACTAATTATTTTACGTTTTTCT
This sequence comes from Manduca sexta, assembly GCF_014839805.1. Lineage (NCBI taxonomy): Eukaryota > Metazoa > Arthropoda > Insecta > Lepidoptera > Sphingidae > Manduca > Manduca sexta. Next base: position 10,567,174 of record NC_051141.1, read on the forward strand.
TTCAACTGCGAGAACTAATCACTAACTAGACGTGAATTTAAATTCTTTACTTGCCAATACTTGTTTAGTTACCCAGATTAAAGCCGAAACAAAATGTATGAAAATGGACCTTGAGCTACCACCTTAACACTCCAACGAAGCATGAAATATAGTCCATTGAAATGTTACAATTTAAAGACCGAATATTGCATTTGTTACTGCGCGCAATTTTATTTTTGGGACATGTGTGGGGGGTCAGTAGAAGCTTAACCTCAAGTTTGTGGAGTCGCCATCCTTGGCCCCCGGCCGCAATCTTCGAAAAAGGGGTGAAAACACTTTTTTCACGATATCTCGGAAACTATGCGTCTTACAAAAAAATTGTAAAGTCATAATTTGTAGCAAATTATTTTGCCTACAGATATGTTTATATAACTTTTTGCCCGAAATTAAATATTAAAGTAGTTATAAGCAAAAAAGTGAGAAAAAAATTATAAAAATTTTCTTTTTTGCTCTATAACTTTATTTTTATACAGTTTACAAAAAAATACCTCAAACCAATCTTGTAGATGATCTTTGAGGAAAAATTATCACTAAGTATATTTTTTTTTAATTTCATTCATTTAAAACGCTGTTACAGCGCTCGAAAGTTGACCGGTTTCGTCAATGCTCATGAGAATCCGGTCGAAACGAAATGTTTAACTTATTATTGATTTCTTTTTTTTTATTGTAAATATGTTCTAACAATTTTTTTGTTAAATTTGTACAACTTTACTTATTGCGCTCCTTTTATACCCGGCCGCATGTACTATCGATCGATATCTGTGTAACATTCTCGAAAGATCCAGAATGGTCGAGAACTCTCTAGTATAATTGGGGTCCGTTATTATGTTTCCACAACGTTCCGGAAACACCGTGATCCTTCGAGAACGATCTATCACCGAACCTTCTACATTCGGGTACAGGCGCTATTATCAGCGAGTGTCACTGGGCGTAAGTAACAATATAAATGATGTGGGATGCCGATGGGAGGATTCTGGTCCAGTTCCAATTTCTTGTGATTGAAAAGCTAGCAAAGGCGCCGGGAAGGGGGTGCAATGCAGTGCACGTGTATCCCCCTGCCCGGAACAAATCATCATAAAAATAACTGAATGACAATGGTGACAATCGACCACAGAGTTTTTAAATTAGTTTAGCAAATGCAAATACCCGTGCGCTAAGATGTTTTTATTACATAGATACGTTGTCCGAGCTCAATACTGGCAAGACGAAAGTAAGGTAATTGCCCGACATTCACTTAGTCAACCTCCAACCACTGTCGCCGCTAGTCGGCTTACTAACTTTTGTATTTTTATAAATAAAATACCTTCCTGTGTTTTCAGACGATGTACATATTATATTATTAGACTGCCTCGGTGGCGTAGTTGTATTGCATGTCCGGTACAATAGCGCTCTGAGGTCCTGGGTTCGAATCCCGGGTCGGGCAAAGTGATATTTGGGTTTTTTTGCTCAGTATCAGCCCGGAGTCTGGAATTTGTGCCCGATATGGCGATAGGCTCGCCCCCTATCACATCATGGGACGGAACATACTTGGCGAAAAGTGGGTGCCCTAGTTGCGCCTCTGCATACCCCTTCGGGGATAAAATGCGTGATGTTATGTATGTATGTATAAATGCATTTTTATTCGACCGTCATGGCGACGCGACGGGGCGGTCGACGCTCGGGCATACTCGGGCACACTCGGGCCGTATCGATGCGAGCCGCTAGGGCTGTGACTATAGTAAATACTGCGCCTTTTTTATGTGCAATTTTGTTAGTGTATGACGCGTCTATTTGTAAAACGTCATTGCCCGTGCGATTTTTATTCGATAAAAAAATAAAAAAATATGATTACCTACATATTTATACTACATGCACTCCCTAACTTAGCATTTAATCATTAAAATGATTATTGATGAATATTACTTTTTACAAATTTATTAATACTGCCTATAAGACGGTCCCTCACCGGAATCAACAAATTGTAGGGGCTCTCTCCCCACATATCTTATTTTCAACTTAACAAACCTCAACAACAATAACAAAAAGTAATGATGGATAAATAAGAGCAAATTATAACAACGAAGACCACTAGACAAAATCATAATATAAGTAGATCAATAAGGTTAGGTAACCTTTTAAGATCTGAGATTTAAAAACTGAACATTTATCAGGCACGCTTAACTCCTTTTGAATATGGAAATATCAAATAAAACATTTTAAATATTTTTTACAAGACATTTAATAAATTACTATGTACTTCAGTAAGGAGGCATATCAAATTGTTAGTATTGAAATAACATATAATATTTTACAAGATCTTTCTTTGACAAATTTGTCTAAGGTTTTAGCATTTTAATTATTTACAATTCCATATATATAAGTTTACTAAAGTATTGTTCGACTGTCGGCCACGGGCCTTCCTTACATGTGAGAAGAGTTCATTCTTTTATCTATCAAGGCTTTATACCCTTGATACAGTTTCATAGATACATAGATAGGTACCCTATCTAGATAAACTTAAGCCCGGGGAACACATAATCCCGCCCAACACGATACCAAATTAGCCTTGCGCAACGTACTTTTAAATATATATATTTTTTTGATGATGACAAAAGGTACGGTGGATTGAGAAAACAATTTCTGATATTCGTGGTTAATACCGACTAACCGGTACCGGATCTTGAATTTTTTGGAGGCGGGGCAAAATCTGGAAAGTGCCGTCCCCGACCACGTATATTTTTACCTTTTGTCATCATCATCATTTCGAGTCCCGCGGGAACTAATTTATGTGTTTAATGTACAGAACGTCTCAGTAGTTAACGTTGCGTTAATGATTAGTTGTGTAATGTGTATACGTCTGCAAAGTGTGAATTTGCCACCCAGGGCACGGGCCCTGGCATGTTCCCTCTAGATCCGGGGCAGCGACTTACCATATCATGTCCCCGTCACTAACCACCACCGAACATTACCGTAGTTTTAGTGCGCAGATCGAGCAGCCTTTTAACCTGTAAGCTACTTGGCAGCGTATTTTACGTGTCATAGCGTAACGACAACATCTTAAAGCCTAATGTGGATGGGTTAATTATTTCTAGCAATAATAGTATCCACTTATTGAATTATTGCTTGAAAAAGGTACCCCGTTTGAACGTGCGCAATGGCCAAGCAATTCTCGACCGCATTGACGTACTACAGTACTACCTATACGAGTCTTTTGACGATCAGAGACATAAAGAATAAATTTCAGTCTGATTCTCGGCTAATTTTGTAGGAATATCGCTCACAATACCCTATTAAAATAAGACTCCATAGAAACTAAAAACGAGAATTTAAGGCGAGTTACCGAGGGCGTAAAGGCGAAGTTATAGTTTGCAAATTCAAATTTATTAGGTATTTACCGTTACTTAAATAAAACTCTTAAAAAATACACAACATACCTAAAGATATTTTCTAAAGAGTCTGCCATTTTTTTACACGATGGGATGTTTTTTCTTCGATCGTAAAAAATCCTGAAAACGGGGCTAAAATAAAAATCTAAATCGTATTTCATATTAAAATGTCTAACTTTCCATAAAAAAAATATTTGGGATAATTTAAATGTTTCTCGAAACTCGAACGTTGCAAAGCGAATTTCCAACAGGCTGCGCCGCCCGCTTGCCCGCCAGCCGCCATCGGGCGCTTGCCAACAAGGGACCTATGTCTATTTTTTGCCGTTTAGTAACTAAAATGGCTAATAAAATAAAAACAAATTTCGGAGTAATCTGTATTATCATTTTAAAAAAATAACAGGAAAAGAAAACTATGAGTAATGGTAAGTAAAATACTCTCTTTTCATTGTCAAAATTGGGAAAAACATTTTTAGTCGATTTTGTAATTAATAGAAAATTTTAAGAAGGACACTTAAAATATTATTATACTTTATACGGGTTATTAGTTGTTAGTTCCGCGTGACAACGGATAACGGATACATGATTTTCTAGTTTATTTGGGCACAAAATACAAATCCGGGACGGGGGATATAATGTATCTGAATATTAAGAGATGGGTATCATTTCTAAAATCTTCAGGGTGTTGATTATGAAAATAATGCTATTTATTTTGAAATCAAATATTGACATGGGTGACATTTTTATGATTTTATAGATGTAAATAATGTTCATGATATCGGGAAATGCTTAAATTTTTTCAATCCTAATAACAGACAGCTCCTAACTAACTATGTTTTAGTATTTCAGCGCCATGTTTCTAACAAAATAAAATATTTAATATTAGATGACTGATTTAGTATTTATGTCGATTTTATATTTGTTTTTGTCGAAAAATATTATGGATTCCCTTCCTGCTCTCTAGGTGATCATCATCTCAATGCCGTGCACGCTCATCACACAGATCTGGATATATTTTATAACAAACCTTGTCATGTTTACAATAGTATTAAGTTATATTTAGAAACGCTTTAAAATGTTCCTTAGTAAGTTAAGTGTTGGAAATAATTTTAGTTATTTTGTTATTTGTTTGAATTTTATTTTATTGTTATCGCTGTCATAATATTGTTAGATTTAGAGTTAGATTATATTGTTAGATGTAAGTGTTTTGGCTAAGTGCTGTAAACTTTCATTGAATTATAATAATAAATAAATAAATAAATAAATAAATAATAAATCAGTTGTATGGATAGAATGCAGATTTATAACATTTGGTTATAAATTGGTAAAAAAATAATCGCATATTTAAACCGATATTTTATTTTAGGTCACAAAAACAGCCACGTGTGTCTGATAAGACCATTACATTAGTACAATTGAAATCTGTAAAAGGCGATAGATGAGTCAATGAACCACAGGTACGGAAATATTGTATAGTCTATTAAATTATCTACTAAACATGTCTATTATAATAAGGTACCAACTTATACTTTTTCAGCGTGACTTTAAATACGATATCAATTAAAGAATAACTCAGAATAATATGATGATGATTTAACACAAAATAATATGAATGTATTTGTATAATATAACGAAATCATTAGTCACAAAAACCTAAAGTATATTATCTATTTATTATTTTTTTCACCAAAATATAAGAATCGAATAACACTTCTTTGGTAGAACACTACCAGCCAGTCAAAGGAGGACGTATTGTAGATATAAATAATTTAATATTGCGGTTGCAAGTTAAAGCCCACCATACCGATTTATTTGACTGTAAACTGGGTATTTTCAAATGATTGGCGAAAAATATAACGGATTAATTCCAAAATTTTTGATTCTGAGAGCCGAGATACGATTAATCTAAATATTATTGTTACATCCATATCCAGCCTGCCAAAAGCGGAAAAAGTCAAATAAGCGGGAAGGTAAATAAAAGGAAAACGATATAAAGGATATCCTACAAAGAAAATACAAGTTAATAAAAAAAATGCTAGTGTTCAACATGGTTATGGATCTACAAATATACGTCCTGATATGACTTCAGAACAGTTGGAGAAGGCAAAGAAACTCTTCTTTGATGATTTGAAAAACCTCAGTGCTGATAGGACGGCTATAGAAAGGAACACCATATTACAATGAGATATCAGTGATTGGATTGAAATATGAAACAAGAAATAACAGCTTCCAACTTTGGACTTATTTGTAAAAGACAAATATGGGGAAGCACTGCACCATTAGTATAAAATATCTTATCTATACTATTATATAAAGCTGAAGAGTTTGTTTGTTTGTTTGAACGCGCTAATCTCAGAAACTACCGGTCCAAACTGAAAAATTCTTTTTGCGTTGGATAGCCCTTTGTTCGTGGAGTGCTTTAGGCTATATATCATCACGCTATACCCAATAGGAGCGGAGCAGTAATGGCTAATCTCAGGAACTACCGATTCGAACTGAAAAAATCTTTTTGTGTTGAATAGTCCTTTGTTTGTGGAGTGCTCAAAGTTATATATCATCACGCTATGACCAATAGGAGCGGAGCAGTAATGGCTAATCTCAGGAACTACCGGTTTGAACTGAAAAAATCTTTTTGTGTTGGATAGCCCTTTGTTCCTGGAGTGCTATAGGCTATATATCATCACGCTATGACCAATAGGAGCGGGGCAGTAATGAAACATGTTGCAAAAACGGGGAAAATTATTAGTTTAGTTGCGTGCGCTGCGAAAACGGTTAAAGTTATGCAAAAATGATATATGACGGGATTGTTCCTCTTAAAAAGTTCTACAAAAATATATTATAAAACAAAGTCCCCCGCTGCATCTGTCTGCCTGAACGTGTTAAACTCAAAAACTATCCAACTTATTAAGATGAAATTTGGTATGGAGACAGTTTGAGACCCTGGGAAGAACATAGGCTCCCGGGAAACTACTACTTTTATAACGGAAAACTTTAGCCTGAAAAACTTTATAACGCGGGCGGAGCCGCGGGCAAAAACTTGTATAAAATAAGCCTGGCTCATGTCACAATAGAAGCCTTGCAACAAACGGAATTGGAAGAAGCCATTAATATTATAATACCCTTGTGGGCTTATCATTGATGAGCATTACTCATTTATAGGTGCAACCCCTGATGATTAGGCCGGAGATTATAAAATTGTGGAAATAAAATGCCCCATAACAGCTTTTAAAAAAGGGGTAGATATGGCTATAAAAAAACAATACTCTATCAGTTAACAAAAAAAGCATTTGGTTTTATCAGTTTCATGGTACAGGATGAAGTGAGTGTATCTTGCACCATTATATACCCGATCTGAAAAACCATCTAGAAACAGCTCTTTCTACAGCCGTTTACAACGACCCCAATCTTAATCTTGCGATTGATCATAAAAGCGATTGGGATCTTATATTGAAATCGACGATTAATAGACAGATATTGTATGACCGCAGAGGGTAGGTACTAGGTAGCCACAAACTCTTGCCAAGATAGAAACCTACATAGTTTTAAACAGAATAATAAGAACAATAATAATTATGTACTTACACAAATATTTTTTTTATTTCGGCGTAATTTATCAATCGTTCAAATATTCATTTGTCATGCATATTTTTTATTTTTTGATAATTTGTTTGAAATGCCTGCCTTTCGAGACATGGCCACACTCAGGCCACGGGCAGTGCTGTTTACAGTGAAACAGTAATTATCACATAAAATCATTAGCAACATTTATAAGTTCAAATATCACGTTGCTACTAGCAATGGGATAGGGAGTTAGATATTGCAGTGTAAAGATGTATGGTTAAGATGTCTGTATTTCTGATAAGTAGTATTTAAAGTACATCTTTATAAATATCTATTAATACAATACTGTAAACATTAGCTATTTTTCTGTAGATTTGTAAAACACTAGTTTTTATCACATGCAATGTAAATATTTGGTGGTAATTTTAAACCATAAAATTTTGAAATGTATCTACGTATATATATTAGACTAAGATATACAAGTATAAATAACTAACATTAACAGTATATATGAGACACTTGTAAACTTGGTAACTGTTAGAAGTTCAAAAAATGTTAGTTTTCAACAAAGGTTTCAGTTATATAAACTTGAATAGATAAGTAGGGAATATGCATATTATCGTGTTACTGAGACAATTTTTATTAGTAGTATGCAAAATACTTAAGATATGTTTTTAGTTTAATAATAAATTACATTATATTGGAATATGATTTATCAACATATCTGCATTGACATTAAATAATATTGTACATACGCACACAGTTTAAAACTGATTAGGCGCATTCAATTATTTTCTAAATGCGAAACAATGGCAGTGCAACAAAAACACAACATATCTTAATACTTCTTAACAAAATGAGAAATAAAAATATTAAAGACATGATAGTATAAAAATGCGTCAACTCATTTATTCTATTATAACAGCAATAGTCGCTGTTACTGTTCGACCCTTCACTTATAAGATATCGTAAAGTTTAGAAAATTTTATTTTGCCAGTTGCTACTATAAATTAAACGTAGCTGCTGGTCTTCAAAATAAGACATCATTAATAAATACTAAGTCCAATATTGTTTAAGAAATACAAGCATATAAAAATACAGAATAAATAAACCAGTTATAAAAATATACACAGTTGGACCAACGAGAAATATAATAAACTTACTTATTTTTCAATAATGAGAATTCTATTTCAGATCATTGTTAGATGCCTTAGTTTCAAGATTAGTGACGACCATCTTCTAGTATCATGTAACGATATTAGTTATATAGCTAGGTGTGTATTTATCGTCGATAACGTCCGAGGTAAGCTCCGCAGTGAGGACATTTGTGGTGCACATCCATACAGCTGTCTATGCAACAAGGTATCAAGCAACACCCACACACGCACCTGAAACATTGTATAAGTATATTGCTTGTATGAGTACACCTCGTCCATTGTATGTATGGAGATCAAAAAGATCGACGGCTCAACTAGTAATAAAGTTCAATACAACATTCACATTAAATTTTCCGAAAGAAGACAGAATTATTTCAATGTAATTTTATGATTCTGAATGGACATGTTAAGACCTACCCTAGAAGAAATATAATTGCTCCAGATATATAAGCAATGAGTCCCGGTTTGGTCTGGGTATCGGTGTCTATTTCTGCGTGACAACTAGGGCATATCATGTGAGTTGGATGTGGTCCGACGGGCACAACAGTTGTGACTATCTGGGGGCCAGAAGCTGTAACAATATAATTATTTCTTTAACTTACACAATAAAGAATCAATCATTTTATACGCGTCGGGAATTCCTATACTTCAGTTTATAAAATGCCCTCTCTGCTTCTAGTACTATGGCTAGTTGTAATATAACTTGGGTCTGACAATGTTACCAATCAATTCATCGTATTGCCAGCGTTCACAGCTGCCAGAAGCAGTAATAGTATAAGGTATAAACTATAAACAACTTGATGATATCTTATAATTTTCTTTCAGGATTATAGTAATCTTATAAAGTTATACACACATAATGATGAGAGCGTTATAAACGGAGCAGTTTGTAAAATGACGAAATATAGCATTTGCCAATGACATAATATATTTATAATTTTATTATATTTCTTTTAGGACTGACATCATAGCGATACATGTCCAAGGGCGCGGCTGAAGAGTACCTACATGAACGAAGTACGAGTCACTTTTATATGATTCGTCCTTACTCATAGGGTCGTAGGTACTGTTAAGAGTCATCAGTAGCCATTTTGTTATTCTGGATGACGACATTCAGTTTTATGATTTGCTAAGCAACTTATACCGATATTAACTAGAAAATTGATAACTTTCTACATGTTTTGCACAATCATTAATTTATTACATAAACGGCACTTAATGGTGAAAGAGTCACATCATTACTACAAACATAGGTATATTTAGCCTACATCATGCCTGTTTGATCAGAGTATTAATACTATCATAAGGACAACTAACTGAAGAATTGATAGCTTGCTTATGCGTTTTTTAGATATGGTATGGGATATCTGGCAGGTAAAACTCACTTTATTGTAACATAAAATGCTATTACAGACAATTATCAACATGTAAGAGAAACATTTGCAGTGGGACCACTTTATCGTGCTCTAATTGCACGTTCCGCACTTACTATCGTATTTCTCATGTCTATGGCACAATATATAAATTCACTTTACAAGTTACCTTACAACAACTTTATTAAACACACCGCGGAGTCCCTGCACTGAGCGTTTTGATATGGTGTTAATTTGATTAATAAAACCAAGATCATTCACCATCTGTAGATTATTTAAATAGCCTTCGAATTGCGCATTCTTTAACACCCATCCACTATTGCGCATGATTGTTGTGAAGTTACATCAGACATGAATACATAATAATATAATGACATGGAATTGTCAATAAGAATGCTAGCTATTAATTTTCTATATAATAATATAGAATTCGTAAATAATCCTGGGTGGGTTTTTATCTATGAATGCAGGCAATATTTTAAGTGTCTCCTCCTCACCAAGGACTTCTTGATGAAGAAATTTGTACCAAATACCCAAATCTGTCTTCTCTCTTGTTGGAAGTGAGGTTTAAGCTAATTGTGACAATGTAGTGTAATTAAAGCATGCTAATGATATTAAAGTGTTTTATATCTAAAATAGTATACTTTGTGTCATATAGTTAATTATGTATATGTACCATATAGTTAATTTGCCAATTTATTTATCTTCACAACTTTATTAGTATAGATAATGGAACTATCACTCCATCAAGGTGATCTACCAATGTCAGAGAAGATATTTACATTTTAACTAAAGAAGCTTTTGATATTAACATTAACCAACTTCAAATTGTAAAACAAAACATGATGTCCTCATTGATGTCAACACAGGCAAATTTACTTTATTTAAACCTCATTATACTAAAAAGCACCCGAGTATACTTTATTTACGTATTTAAGTAGCAATGAAATAGATATGAAATTATATAGAAAATTGCTTTTACTATGTTCATCCATATACTACACTAATCATATAAATGAGAAAGTACATACATACATAACATCACGCATTTGTCCCCGAAGGGGTGTGCAGAGACGCAACTAGGGCACCCACTTTTAGCCAAGTATGTTCTGTCCCATGATGTGATAGGGGATGATTATAATATATTATGATAGAAATTATGATAGAAATGAGAAAGTAAATGTCTATTATGCTTTTATGGAATCTACTAAACAAATTTTCATTAAATTTGGTGCAGAATAATCTTGAACCATGAGAAACTGTATACAATTCTTTATTCCTTGACAAATACAGAGTAAGTCTTTCCTGTTGTAGATTGACAAGCAAACAAGGTGAGAATCACTTGTACTTACTAATATTATGAATGGAAAAGTATGTTGATATATTCTACTTTCATGCAGGAATGGGTAGACATTTTGTAATCTGAATGGAAAGATTAAGACCTACAGGCCCATACAACACTTTTACCATTAATTTATTCTGAATTAACGAATAATAAAATATTATATACACATAGTATTAATAGTAGAAGTATCATGCTACAGCCGTTATGTCTAGGATATGAATGTTCAGCTGGGCTGAGATGTTACAATAGTCTCAAAGAATACTAACACAAAGAGCCAGCTTATTCTGGCCTTTGATATAGTGAATGATTTCTAAACACTTTCTTTTCCTTTAGAGTTGGCAAATCATCCATGAAGTTTTGGTATAGTGGTAACTGGCTTTGAGTGTTTATGGGCAGTGGTAATAACTTTAATTGTACCCTTTGTTAATAAGGAATGCACAAACTAGATTATTACATTTTCTTAAATATATGGTGTACAATGAGCGGCCTTATCCCTATAAGCGATATCTTCCAGGCAACCTTTGTATATAAAGAACCAAAATTCACAAGTATAGACTGCAGTATACAACAAGAAGAAAGAAACAAAAAGGAAATACTACTTGCTAGTAAACTTTTTAACATTAACAGGCCTGTGCTATGAAAACAAATTCAAAGGTGTATAGTCTTTTGTGTAAATACATAATATAATGAATGTTATTACATCATGGACTGTATGGTGATAATTATATTAACATGTAATAACAATAAATATATTAATCAATTTGACATAGTAGGAAAGACATTAGACATAATGGCCATAATATGAATCAGGCAAAGTGAAAGCAACTTGGTTGGTAGAACTCAGGCATGAAATGCGGAGTATTCAAAATAAATCAACATATTTGAAGAAATCACAATAAAAATTGAATATTTTGACAAATTATAGGGATGTAATAAATAATACTACATATTATCTTTTTTATTTTAATAGGGTTTGTGATACCTTTAGAACATTCGCATTTTTAGCAATAGTTCAAAAAACAGAATACTTACATGGCGGGTATTGTGGAGTGTAGGGACTCGAAGGTCCCACGCCCCCGACAGCTTGCGAATAGCTCGGGGGCGCAGCCGGGGGTGGCTGCAGGGTGTTGGCATTGCTCCAGCCATATGGAGGGGGGTTCCCACCTTTTTCCATTCTTAAATGAATTCAACACTTCAAGTAAACAAAATCGTCTTTACAAAATATGTATTCGATCATATGTCAGTGATGCAATACAATCTTCAAGCTATTTTTAGGTATGACTCGTACCAACCTATTTAACGCAGATGGTTCAATTACGAACCCTAATTTCAACTAATATAATCGTAGTATCCTATAATTATAGTGCAATATGTTTAAACTTTCACACTGTTTTATTAGAGCTAAATCTATTGATTTTTTATGGACTTTGCAACTTACAAATACAATCTATCTATTGTAATTAAAGTTGAATGCTCAATCCTTGATTGAATAGTGATGTTAAACGTATGTGTCAATCTATTTTTATCCGATATATCGATTTATATATGCAAATATTATTTATTACTTTGTATTCATTCGAGGACTTGGATAAAAACTGCTTTGTTTCCTACAAATGAATTTACATTACATCGGGCTAGGAAAGGCAACGCTGAAAGACTAGCAAGTCTCATTGCTAACGTGACACAATATCAAAAAGATCAGCAACACCCTTAAGGCGATACCTCAAGGTCCATTTTCATACATTTTGTTTCACCTTTAATCTGGGTAACTAAACAAGTATTGGCAAGTAAAGAATTTAAATTCACGTCTAGTTAGTGATTAGTTCTCGCAGTTGAAAGAAAAACGTAAAAATAATTAATAATCATGGATATTTCGGCCTTTAAAATTTCGTCATATTAAATTTTAAAGGCCGAAATACCCATGATTATTAATTATTTTTACGTTTTTCTTTTTTTTTTATCTACTTGATTTATTCCATTAAACATCGTCTGTCTAGAGTAAAAAAAAAATAAAACCAGCCTTGGAATATTCAATATATGCATATAGATGAAGGCCACATTTTTTAAGTGTGAATTTTAACTTTCTGCAAAATGGCGGACGTAAGTTCAAATTTTGGCCACTTTCATTAGGCTTTTGTAGGGCTACAATTTTATGCTTTATCTTTCAGAACTTTTATTCAGTGATAGATCAATCTCTTCGATAACAGGTACATAAAGGACGCGGCTTGGGTAATTTTTTTCATTGTCAGAGATATCAATGATCATGAAAACGTTTATAGTATAATATTAAAGTATATAAAACTGATGTATAAAGATTTATTTATGTGTTCGTTCTCATTGATGCAACACGGTTTCACTATCCGTATTGGACTTTCAGTGTAGTATTGATACTGAAATTGACAAAATTTGTTGTTTGTAGATACAATTGGCTCGTCCTCTCTGATGAGTTATAACCAATCTGTGATGATTAAGAAATCGGTTCAATGTACCGACCTACATCATATTTTCATATATTTAAATATAATAATTTTAAGAATAAAATTTTCCTATTATAATAATGATATAGCATTTTTTTATGAATAGTAATATTTATTACTTTTTTTAAGTATTCACATAATGCACTACATCACTATTTACAAATTGACATTTTACGTTTGACATCGTATTCTGACACTTTTTTGGCCAGTTTCCTTCGTTTATTTTGTAATCTGGACTGATTATAAAATATGTTCTGTTGTGGTGATTGCTGATGTATTTTGAATAATTTTTTATAAAGGTACGCATATTGGTACTATATGTGTATGTACTAGGAGATGTTTTTGCATTATATTCGGAATAAACATTTGCTTTTAAAGTTGGTAGGTGTGGTTTGATGATTCATGTTATAATTTCCAGTTTTCCTCAGTTACGAAATGTCTTCACCACGCCCGAAATCGCCCCGTACTCCCGTTTTGCCCAAAAAGGAAGACAAAGAAGAATCATTCTGGGATAAAATTGGCACCATTGGACGTAAAAAGCGGATAAAAGAAGGTAAATAGTTCGTAAATCTATTTTGTTTAAAAATTTATTGTGTGGGTTGATAAATGTATTCAAATAGTATGTACCTTCAAAAATTGTTGTGGGTGTGCATTGGATGGCGATCTTATAGTTTATCTGCGAAACGCGATTGGAATATATAGTGCCTGCAAACATACTGTGTTTTTTTTTATATTATTATATTATATTTATTATATTATAGTTATTCCTCTGCAACCAAATTTTGCATTAATCATTATAAAAAAAGACTATATAAATCATAGTGAACAAGTCATAGCTAAAACCATTATGCCCTTGACCTAGTATTTCCTCAGGTTGAATCTTGCATGTTTTTATATTTGACTTACAGTCTGACATCATTGTTAATATTGACTTCGTGGTAAGGACTGAGTAGGGAAATATAATGAATAAAATTTCCTTAACACACAAAACAATTTTGAACCCTTTGTATATCACAATTCATTCCAATGTATTTTATTTGCTTTATATTAATATTTTAAATATATAACAGAAAAATATGTCTGTCACAGAAAATGGTTGAAGTGTGTTCCATGAATTGCTATTGATTATAAACACTATAATGATTTCTTATGTTTTTGTGAATGTTAGATATTAAAATAAAACAATTATATAAATTTTATTGCAGTTTTTTATATATTTGTTAATGATATTGTTAATTTGATTTATTTAGTTGCTGTTTAGATGCACAGAACATATATGGCAATAAAATGCATGTTGTGTTATTTTGGTAACTCAGTGATTCATTAACAGTTCAATAAGGATTCAAAAATGAATTGGTATTATTGCCTGTATATTTATTATATTGTTAATTATAATATCACAATGGCTTTAGTTGTTCTATATGAAAATACTAATGCAAATGCGAATTTAAATATTTTAATTGTGCAGCAAATTTGTGCATAGGCTGACCGAAGTAGTTCCAATAGGTATAATGAATGGGGTTCAGCATAGGTCACTTTATGAAGCTTTCAGGACTTCCTTATTTCTGTAGACCATTTTGCATGTTTACTGAACAACAGTAAATCAAATATATAAGTAATTAATGATGGGCGATCAGTAAAAACCTCTTCAACATTTAACCATATACACAACAAAACATTTTTTTTATCATGCTCTTATTGCGAGATTAAATGCAGGTGTAAATGAAAATTTAAAACTAAGATATATTTATTGTCTTTGGGTATTGTAAAATTGTGTAAAGAAATATTTAATGTAATATAACCTAAGTTTATGTGATAGCACATATTTAAATTAAACTAGTTATTTCTTCTTATTATTCATGTTTATTAATTTCTTTTCAGTTCAAGATGTTCAAGCTGAAGGAAAGTTTGCCATTGACTCTCCTGGGAGCCCTTCCGCCCCTGAAATCCCACCAGAAGAATATAGCTTGCGTAAATATTTTTTTATTTTACATCTAATTTGTTACAATATATGTTTTTGTCTATGCTGCAAGGGCGTAATCAACATATTTTGTTCTTTTAGACGACAATGAAGAGAGGGCTATAATAGAACCTAGATCTTTAGAGGATCCAAGGGTAAAAGAACTAATACAAGTGTTGATTGACTGGATCAATGATGAGCTTGCTACTCAAAGAATAATTGTAAAGGACATCAGCGAGGACTTGTATGATGGACAAGTGTTGCAAAAACTTCTTGAAATACTTACAGAGACTAAGTTAGATGTTCCAGAAGTAACACAGTCTGAAGAAGGCCAGCGTCAAAAGTTGTCTGTAGTGTTGAGAGCTGTCAACCGAGTAAGATTTTTATTTACATACACATTTTACTAAATTCCTGGTTCAAGCTTTGGAAATATGAAGCTGACTGTTGATTGTAACAATTTTTTAATGAATATAGAATTATGATATTGATTCCTAAGTAATTTAGTTACAAATATGTGGATAACATTGCACAAGTTATCTAACATATTAAATTCTATTAAGATACACCACTATTTAGAATTTCAAAAGCAACATAAACCTATATCATTAATTCACTGAAGTCATTCTAGTTTGCACCTTGTTGCCTTGACCAAACATTTTTTCTTTTGCTGCATCCAGACAGCTTAACTGTTCTCTGAAAACTAACCCTGGCATTAGTACAAACCCCATTACATCTATATATATAAAAGAAAGTGGTGTTAGTTACACTATTTATAACTCAAGAATGGGGGAACCGATGTGGCTGAAAATTGGTGGAGAGGTAGCTTAGAACCAGGAGAAGGACATAGGATACTTTTTATCCAGTTCCCACAGGAACGGGACATGACATGAGACGTGGTATAAGAAAGTAAAGTTTGGTATGGAGATAGTATAAGACCCTGGGAAGGTTATAGGCTACTATCCCAGGAAAATATATAGTGGGACTTTTATCCCCGAAAACTTCTTCACGCGGGCGAAGCCGCGAGCAAAAGCTAGTAGTTTAATATAAAAAATATTTAAATGTAAACAATGTACCTTTCTTTCCAACTTTTATTATTATTATTATATTACATAAGATTTTGGAGTCATTGCCTTATTTAATTGGCAAACTAGCCTAAGTAGTAAGATATATATGTGTCTACAAAAATAATGTTCAATTTAAATAATTATTATTTGGATTTTAGTGAATTCAAAGGACTCTAGCCTCTAATCAAGCCCTGACCAGTGAATTAACAAACATGCTTGTTATTACTCATGTAATATCTTTATTTTTTTTCAGGTCATTTATGGAAGTTCCAAACCAGTTCCAAAATGGAGTGTTGATTCTATACATTCCAAGAACATTGTGTCCATATTACATTTGCTGGTGGCCTTGGCACGCCACTTCAGGGCGCCCATTCGCCTACCAGAGAATGTGACCGTAAATGTGGTCGTGGTTAAGAAAGATACACCCACTCAACTATCTCACAGGTAACGGGATATCATTCAGGAGTTTACTTTTGTAGACTGTTTTGTTTTTACAAAATGCAGCAAAATAATTTTGTGTCTCTTATGGATGTCTTTTAGTAAACTTTTTTTTAACTCTCTGTATAAAAAATACTGATTGCCGTTGTTGTTTAAGAACCTTCGTCGAAACAATCACAACCACTTACGACGACTTGGGAATGAAGTGCGAAAGAGACGCATTTGATGCCTTGTTTGATCATGCTCCAGATAAACTACAAGTTGTGAAAAAGGTAACAGCTTGAAATATTATAATATAAAGGTTTTTCTTTATATGATGATGTTCTCAATATATTTTTGTTTCAGTCGCTTATCACTTTTGTAAATAAGCACCTGAGTAAAGTGAACCTTGAAGTTATGGATTTGGATACTCAGTTCCATGATGGTGTATATTTGTGTTTGTTGATGGGTTTATTAGAAGGCTTTTTTGTTCCTCTCTACGATTTTCACCAGATCCCACAAGACTTTGATCAGAAAGTCCATAATGTATCATTTGCCTTTGAATTGATGCAAGATGTTGGTCTGGCTAAGCCCAAGGCTCGTCCTGAAGGTAAATCCCTTTTTTAAATAAATCTTTAAATACTGTTTACAGATCATATGAAGTTCGTCTTTAATTGTTTCTAAATTAATATGGATTACAAGTTCTAAATATTAACTTCTACAGAGAGAATAACTATCAAACAAGCGAGTTTCTTTTCTATGACTGTATAAAAGATAATGCTAATGTTAGTAAATGTTATTTTTCTATTTCAGATATTGTTAATCTCGATCTGAAGTCTACACTTCGGGTTTTATATAATTTGTTTACTAAATACAAGAGTATGGCTTAAATAAAAGCCAACTTGCCCACAATTGTTTGGAAGTAACTTACTAACAAAATGTGTTCAATTTTAGAAATATCAAAAGATATGCTAACGAAATTAATTGCTACTCCAAAAAAGAATATATGACTAACAAAATTTTAATGGACGTAGATTTATCTTGTGTGTATGTATCAATAATTTTTTATTAAGTATATTAATTAAAGTTATTATAATAAATTACTAACTAATTAAACGATTTTTTTTTTATCCTGCCTACAATGCAGTAATTTCGACGAGGTGGATATTTGTGTTGAATAGATAATAATTATTCACACAGAAAGTATAAAGGCTTCGCTACGCAGAGAGTGCGGCTGGCTATGATATTTACGTTGCGTGGTCTTGGCGTGCGAATTACTATAACAATGTATGGGAGACGCCACAACTGTTGTGCGTGGTGCTTCGCGCTTGGAAACGCGACTGGACAATTCTAAATTAACCTCATTTTTTATTTGTATTAATAGGTCCATTAATTCTATTAAATAACAGACAATAAACATGCAAACAAAAAAAAAAAATAAGAAACAAAAAATCGTAACAATATTTTGTAAAAACTATTTCATAGGTACATTTATTTTCAGGAATACTCATTTACAATTATAAAATGGGATATTTAATACATTAAAATACAGAATGCAATATGAATTTATTTATTACCAATACATAATATGAAAATACATAAAATTGTCATCAAAGTGTATAAATTAGTTACACTGCAATTAGGGTAACTGAATTGATAGTGTTCCGCGAATAATTTTCCTTCATATTCCAGTCATGATGATCTGTAGCAAATCACTTCTATCCACTGAACAATTATGTGAGCACTATGTATATGAAATTTCTAAGATTTTAATTTATCATTTTAAGCATTCAAATATCCTTATAACGCAAATATATTAAATCATAAACAAAATTAAACATGTAAAAACTTAAATCATAAAATTACGAACTTGCAACTATTCACACAATTATATTTCAATGCCATTTCCAAAATTCGTAATTCGCTCGAATAAATAAAAAAAACATTAAGGCATCCATAGATGTAGAAGGTACTAATGAAAGCGATTTTGGGGATAAACATATCCATATTGTTCCAAAAATTACTACAAAACAAAGAAATTTAACTATAGTTAGTCATAAACCGGACATCGAGGCCAAATTTTTGCACCTAAATTATTACCAATTGGTAATAAATCTCCGTCTTTTTTTAAATGTCTGTCAACAATCAAAGATGTCACAGCGTCCTTAGATAATAATATAAAAATAATATGTATATTTAAAAAAATATGCTAATACGATAATAATCGCATTAAAAACGTGTAAATCATGATATGGAATAAATATGAAGTATTTTACATTGATGTTTTGCTTTTTCGACTGAGTAACTATTAAATAAGCGCAAAATGTTTGTATGACAATCTTCCCAATGTCCGCTCTATATAATCTTAGAACTGTTTGCTATAAAATGAAATAGATAATTTTATTAAATAAATATAGTACATCAAAAATCTTGTACAGTTAAACAGGTCTCAACAAGGTTTGTGTTACAAGGGGAATGTTTATGAAATTAGTAAATTTAATTTTGTAAAATATTCGATGCACTATAGGTATTTGGTAACTTACAAGTTTATTAAAACCATGAGTATAGAAAACATAATAGTTTGAAACAGTAACCTAAGATTCATAACTGCCTTTAAATGTTACATCTGTCCTTTTAAAATCTGTTAAATTATAGGTTAAAAGTGAAGTAAGTTCTCATAATAAATAACTACATAATATAAAATATTTAATAAAATTGCTGCCACATTAAATGAATGATAAAAATATAATTATAAATATTCCTATTTTATCCTATAAATTCAGTTGCAAATACTGAGCATGTATGTACATCTAAACAATTTGACCCAATTACTTTATACAATTATTATTACATATTACTTATTTATATGTTTCTTAAAATAATTGAAGATACTTTTAACGCGACTCTTGTCTTTATAATTTATAGCTCTGTCGTCGATATTAGTTTGTAAATTAGTTTTATAATTATAATATGTATTTATAATTTTGCTTATGGACTCTTATTGTAAAAACGATAATCACAAAATTTTATTTTTGAATTCAATATAATACGAATATTCCGAAGATTAGTGTTACATGGGCCATGAATCAAATTGCTCAACTGTACCTTTGCATTTAAAATACATTAAAAAAAATCATATAAATAACAATGATATAAACATTTTCTCAAGCATTCTTTGCGCTTGTAATAGAGTAAATAAATGTTGAAACATATAGTGAAAATATTTTAAGAATGCTGATATAGCAGCCAGTATTCCGATTAATAAAAAAATCGCCAAATTAAATCTATTAACATAGTATGGTCCTAAGAAGAAACCATAAAACATTATTAAAAATTAAGATTTAAAACATCATTAAGAATTTTTATTGAAGAATTATAAGACATCGTGGTACAACAAAACTACTATTGACCCATCGAATATTTTAGCTATTACTAAGAGCTACGAGTTACGCAAACATGAAGGAATTAGCTGATGGTCAAACATGATGTCACCATGATCCATGAGTATTAATACAAAACAACTAATACAAGATACACGTAGTTTACTCCTTATGTAATAAAACTAGGTATTAAATAAGTACGCTTTATATCTTTCTGTCCACACCTACAATAAAATAAAATAGGCTAAATGTTTTATTAGAAACGATGTAACTGACGGCTACAGCACAGTGGATACTTTAAGCACAAATAGCTTCTGCTCCCTATATTTGGGGCGAACAGGCATGACACAAAGGGTTCGATGCTGTTTATGCTAACAGTATCGCGTGTGCTGTATTGCAGTCTTGTCGCTCTACATAAAATCAATGATTTAACGTTGGAAGAGATTAAACAAATAGGATACTAATTTAAAACATATATGAAATAAGGGTTAAGTCCGCAAGCAGTAACAAACAATTGTAATATTTTGGTACTCATAAAATAAAGCTCAATCATTATTTATTGGAGTCATATAAATATATTAGTAAAATATAATAAGTGGAATGTAACCTTTCAAACAAATCTCTCATTTCAGGCTTTGTAACTTATAGGTATGCAAGTGCACCACAAGCATGAGGTGGTGATCAATTGACTAGCACAACCAAAACAAATAAGTCACTATGTAGCCATATTATCTATAATGTAGCTATATTATCTATGTACGGTAAATCCGCACTGTCCCAAGTCTCTTCATATTGTGTAATATTATGAATGATCTAATTATTGATTTCATGTCAAGTCATACTTGTAAAGATTAATAAGTTATTCAACAATTAAATTGATCCATTGATTATATTAAAATTAAAATCTATGAAAGTCCGCACTGATGACATTACTATATTGATTTTTCAAAATGTAAAATCCAGTAAAACTTACATCTACTTCATCATCTAGGCACTTTAATGAAAGCCGCTTTGCAGTAAGTGCAAAGTATACGCAGTTTGAAATTATTGTACCGGCTATTATAATATCTGACGTCTATAATAGCAAAAGTAATGTAAGTTTATTTTCTACTTCGGCTGTGTACCCTTTACCTGGTTGTGCAAAGTGTAGAGCGTTCGATAACACCGTATAAAATTTTGTAAATGGGATCATGGTATGATAATAAAAGATTGAGATCATGAATACCCATTTGTCATTATCAAATAAATTAAGTCGCCTTACATATAATGTAGGCCACGATCGCGCTGAGAAACCTGTTGCAAAACAGTTGAATGATATTCGTTTTAGGTCGCACCATCGAAACGAAATATAAATAGATTTTTTAAAATCGTCGAATGAGAATTCTATAAAACCGGAGTTAGTTTTCACGCGAATATTAGTGACGCTAGTTTCATAATTTACGATGTGTACATTGTTTATGTAGTATGGAGCACAAGGTTACGATTTATTGCTCAGATCTTTGTGGCCTGCATTACATGTAGCATTTTTTATTACAAATTCTACAGATACGCATATTATACTAGTGAATTCTAAAAAAGTATAAACTACGTTATAACTACATGTATATTTAACTACAACCATATAAAATATTATATCAAATGTGCATTGATGTATGGAGTTGGCATCACGAGTTGAGGATTATTGTGGATGTGGAACCTAAATATGATTATTCTTTATTCATATATTAGAACTACCACTAGATAATAGGTATAACTTTTTTAATAGATCTAATACTCTGCTGTGAAACCAAGTCATATTATAGCTCCATTGTGAATCAGAATCCTAATTCCTAACAATGTCTTCAGATACGAGAAACATCGAATCCTGCATTAAATTGACTGACGTACATAATGATTTAATCAGACAACGGTTCGAATAATTGTTAACACGCTACCAGCGGATTAATTATAAATACAGGAAAAATATCATTTTATTCGCAATCGATGTAAAGGGCATTGGCATAGTTGTCAAAGTAAAATAGAAAATAGAGATCATAATGTATAAATACTTTTAGTAAATAAAGCGATATAGCAACTGCAAAATATTTCGTCACGAGTCACGTGTTCTTACGGATCTATAATCGAATTACGTGTTATAAAGTAAATAACATGTACTTAGCGTAATAGCATTTTGGAATATGTCTTAATATGTATAATCACCAAGAACGAAGACATGTGATTGGTGCAGTTAGCGAAGAAGCCGTCGCGTGTAGTTGTGTGAGTAGTCGCTAGGACTGCTTGCGCAGCGCGGCGGAGAGGTCGAGCGAGGCGGAGGACTCGCGGCGCAGGATCAGCCGCAGCTTGTCGTCCTCCTCCAGCTCGTCCTCCAGCGAGATGGCGCGGCTCAGCTCCGTGTGGCCCAGCGCGCGCGCCCTCCACGACTCTAGCCTCATGACCTGCATCCATACCGAAAAAAAACTACAACACCTCAATAAACTACGATTTACTAGCTGTTGTAATATGAGTTCCATCTTAATTGCTGTTGGTTAAACGCAGTACGTTCTATGTGAATTAAAAAAAATGCGTTTTAGTATGTAATGACACCGGTTCAAAACCATTTCTTATGATACATTGTTCGTAGAACCACAGACAACTAATGAATACATTTAAATAAATTTTATAAAAACTTTTTATACAAATGTATTGTAATTTGAAAACGGTAATTATGCTTTTGACGGTATGAAACGAAAGTGCGAGAATATAATTTAAAGGACAGCAAACTAACCAAAAGCTATTATAGGAATCATTATTACATTAACTGCTACTAAATCTTGCGTCCTGCTCAAACACAGAACAGCATACCACTTCAGTAAAGAAAATCATGATACATCTCTACAATTACTCTACAAGATACCTACAGGGTAAAACTCGAAACCACCTACATTATCACCTAATTAAAGGCTGTGTTTCATCCATAGTAAAATCTGATTAAAGTTAATTATTTATATAATAAAGAGTAAGAAGGTGGCGTTCATTTTTAAAACAATTGCTTTGGCTTAACTTTTTTAGTGTAACAAATATTTTACTATAGATGATAATACTATATAGAATATTTAGGACTCCAACACGGATTTAGGAAACACAGAAGCAGTGGCGGTGCACTAAGTCGACAAAAATGGCACTGTCGCGCATCGGCGGCGATGGCCGATGTAAAATAGTAATATATTGACATTTGTTTTTATATTTGGATGTTTGAAGTTATAAATTTTGTTTACATAGGGCGGCCTGCTTTTTTGTTGCTAATTATTCCATGATGTGTTTACATGGGGGTTGGTGAAACTGTTATAATGTTTGGGAGTGCTGGGTTAGAGTCGATGATCCACATCTCCCATATTATTAACATGACTATATTATAAATGGCTGGATACGGTTAAAGTTTTGCACACAAATATACAAAGTCCTTGAATTTCATATAGCATACTTTTTATGCGAAAATATTCACAATGGGATTCCCATTTCTAGAAACGACATTTACCCGGATTAAGTTTTCAGAAAATGCGAGTATTTTACAAACGGTTTGGTAGAATTCATTAAAATGTTTCCTAATTAATGTTTAGGAGGTCCTAAGTAATTATTATTTAGGAATTTGAGTTTTAGCTGGTGAGTAAAAATGGAACCGCCACCGAATCCTTACTTTACTTTTCACACTAATAATATAGGGGGAATAGCTGTCAGATTATTTTCTCAAATTAACATATTATTTAAACACACCAGGCTTATATTTATGAATATAAGTTCATGCATATCTAGTTATGTACAACTAGCGAAATAAATCACAAACGGGGTACCAACGTGCATTAAAACCATGTTAACCAAGCCTTCTCAAGCGACCGCAAAATCAAAACATACATTAGCGTTAGTGTCTTTCAGCAACAATGTGCAAACGAAATAAACTACAAAATCGAGTCATATTTGAAGTAAGAAAACCATAATAAAGTACTCATGGAGTTCCACTTCTGTAGGTGTTGCGTACAACAAACTACGAAACAAAGTATGTTACACAAATAAATCCGTATTTACCGGAAAATAGCCTGCATCACAATCGCCGCAATGATTACAATCGAATTGGATATTTGACGCAGAACGGGGTTTAACAGCAAAATCCATCGCTTGAAATGTTCAAGCATTAAGTTTTAAATATCTAACAAGTCTGTTATTGTAATTATGAGTCACTGACAATGACTATTGTGATAACTACGTCACAGGATGGATTGTGCTTGTCAAGTCTTCAGTCCGATGTTTTATCAATATGTTGAACTTACTCGAGCCATTTCCAGGGCTCAGTGTCCGGAGTGGTGATTGGTGTCGGAAACTGTGCAGTGCCAAACAAAATGTATCAGACAGGGAGGTAAGCAATTTATACAATCAATACAACAATTCCATATTTGACGATTAGTGTTTTTTTTATTGTAAATATTTTTTAATTTTATTCAAGATATTTAGAACAATGTATTTGGATAACATTATGAACTATTTCGACGTTATAACGGACAACAAGAAAAGCGGTTATGGCATGTAAAGATGGATGGATGAAGCATATTGCGGCGCGTGGCGACCGCGGCGCGTTTGTCCACAAAAGTAAAACGAACCAAATGTAATCATAGATAGAACAGTATTTAGTATTATCGTGCCATCCGCAAGTCATGTGAATAAGCATGTATGTATCATTCGTGTATGTTAGACTAGCGAAGCTCCAAGTTTGCGATGTGTTTAGTACGTATAGTTTTATAATACATATTTCTTTTAATTAATTATAGGCGTAAAGTGTATGGGTATAATGCATACAGACCTCAGCTTTCAACTCGGCCACTTGTTCTTGTAACTCGCGGACTTTGTCGGAATCGTCCATGTTATTTCGGAGCTCTCCTTCAGTGGCCATCACTTCATTCTGAATATTTAGTATATGTCATGTAAGTCAGATCAATCAGAGATATATAAATCATTATCCATATTATACTCCATATTGGTTAACAGCTATGTTTACCTTTAATTTGTATTCCGATACTTCAGTTTCCAGCTCGGCTATTCTTTGTGCATCCTCCATGTTTCTGATATTGGCTTGCATAGATTCATATTTAGCCTGTTAAAAGTAAAATTACTATAGATACGAACTTATTGAAGTTTGCATATGGAACCAAGTTAAAAAGTTTTGTACTGATTGCTCAATTTTCGCGTCAGATCAAACGAAATAACTGGAATAGCTTAAATAATACATTTGCTTGCACACCTTGCTCTCGAGATCCGCATATTTGTGCTGCGACTCCCTCTGGCGCGCCTGCAGCACGCGCTCGCGCTGCAGCGCCGCGTCGAGATTCTCGCGCAGCTGCCGCGCCTCCTCGTCCTGCCGCCGCAGTTGGTTCGTCGACACTTGCACCTGCGTCTCCAGCTCCATCACCTGCACATTAAAATTTAATTAATAATTTCGTATAACGTAAAGCCGGCAATCGCACCTTACGTCCTATCAATAGCATCTAACAATAAAATTTTACAAATGGCGATGATTTTGTCTACATTGTGACGTCAAATCACTTCACCTTTTTATTTATTGCTTAAGATGACACTTTATTTTTAATTTCAATCCCGATTTGAGATTTCGTTACAACTAACACAATTTCTCATAAACGGTTTGTGATAAACGTAATCTACTAGTATACCATAGGGTCTAAACCACTAATTTATACATATACATATGGTTCAAACAAATAGATCGTTACCTCACCTTGAGTCTCAACTCTTTCAACTCAGTGAGCGCCTCGACCTCTCGTATCCTGGTGGTCATGAGTTCTTCGTCGAGTTTCTGCATGTCCGCCGAGCGGCCCTCCCACGCGCGCAGCAGCTTCTTGGGCGTCGCCATTATATCTGACACCACGTTGGATTGCACGGGCGTTGGCGGCGCTTCCTGTCTGTGTTCCTGGGAATATGACTTCATGTTTATACAGAATCATTATAAACTTACCTTTTAAATATAAACATTAAAGCGAATCCAATCTAGATTTCCACGAAATATTCGAACACACAATTTGCGGATCTGTGGTAAAAAAATAGTCTTGTCAAACTGATTTTTGCTGTCAATCCCGAGGGAGCGGAAGGAATCGTTTATGAAAATCGATCGAAAGTTAAAAACTCAAATGGCGAGTTTTATGCTGGCAAAAGTGCGAGTAAACATAGTCATGAATATGTTAATAGTACATGTTATTATAATACAATGGTACATACTTGCAGGTGTCGCTGCCACGCGTCCGACAGCTCCGACACGCGCTGACGAAGATCCTTCAATGACAAGTTCGCTTCAGCTTCCCGCAGTTTAACGGCGATTAATTCGTCCTGTAAAACATTATATTTATTTATTGAAATTACTATGAGTGTTTTGTAGCTAACGTCAGAATTCTATGGATTATAGATTTTTATCTTATGTGCAATAGAAAGTGTAATGTTTTTTTTCTATGGCCAAAGTATAAAGTTACTAAAACGTGAAAAGAAATGTTTTTGTTCCTTAAGTTTAAGGCACATAAGTACCTTAGTTATGTTATGGATTTGTTTCTATTTGTTGAAGTCCTGGACCGGTATTGCATATCATTTAAACCAATACCAATGTGGAGAAGAATTAAATAGAAATGACCGATCTTTAATATTATAGCGAAGGTATACCATTTATAAATATTTATAATTTTTTCATTTATCTATAAATTTATAACTAAATGATCTAAAAACTATGCAATATTTCATTGTTTATAGTGCATTTTATATAAATTGATTTTAATTTATAAAAACACAATTTAAAAAATTTCTAGCAGATCAGTCCGAAAATTTTTAGGGGAGGTCTGTGTTAGCAGTAGTTCCATTGAAGAAAAAGAAAAAAGTGCAGTGACCTGCAAATGCGCGACGTTGTTATCAACGCGCTGCCTCCGCAGACTCTTGTTCTCGTTCTCGAGGTCGGCGATGCGCGCGGTGAGCTCGCGCTCGGCGGCCTCGCGCTCCGCCGCGTGCAGGCGCGCGCGCACCAGCTCGCGCTGCAGGCACCGCGCCAGCTCGCCCCCGCCGCCGCCGCCGCCCTCCGCGCCCTCTATACCCTCCAGCGACGACTGACGCGAGTTGTTCTACATGACGTACGTTTTAACGTTTAAATTACCAATAAAACTTGCAGTGGACTTTCGCAAGCGATTTTTACCGTCTAAACAAGCACTGCAAGCTGACACAAGGAAATAAATCACACTAAGTAGTTATTTTCATGTGTCTAAAATTATTGAAATATTGCCGCTTTGTAAACACATCTGGATGTTCTTGCACATATTGCTGAGTGAATTTGCCAGTCTGAACTAAGCTTTATCATTTCATTTAACTCTATTACCTATATATAACTAAAAAATACACATTTGAAATAAAAATATGCATAAATAATTATAATAATCAATTGATATTCAATGATTAAATTTTTTAAATTTCATTAGAAAATCCTGTTTTTTCTCAATAAAACAGCTTACAAATAATTAAATACCAAGACATCATGTAATGTACAAAAAAAAAAGTTTTTTAAAATGATAATTAAATATGATACCTCAGCTATGGTCATCTCAAGCGATCTGATCTCATCCTGTGCGACTGCGAGCCGTTGCTGCGCGTCGACGTTGGCTCGGCGCAGCGCCTGCACCTCCCGCGCCAGCGCGAACGTCTCCTCCTCGCCCTCCGCCAGATCCACCTGCCCCCGCACCAACCGCTCCGCTAACGCAGAACTCTCCTTCTCTAGGAGTTCTACCCGCTGCTTCAGCAAACGATTCTCTTGACGTAAACACTGCAACAAATATTATTACCAACACGATATTAATAATTTACTTTGCCAGCCAATTAAAATGCTTGTTACTATAAATACAATTAGCTTCGCTTAGGTATAATAAATACTATTTTACAGTATCATACCGGCATTACTCACTCTTAGTACAGCGATATCACCTTGCTCCTTAGTTTTGATTACTGTATATTCTTTTTCGAGCTTCTTCATTTTCTTTGGGTTCACTTTAATTGAATAAGATAAATTCATGAAAGCATCTTGATCTGCTTCCGCCTTTGCTGGCAGTTCTCTTTGTATGTACTGAAATACAACATTTAAGTTAAATAAATAACAATAACATAAATACTGACGCGATATTCCGCCTTTAAAAATAAGAAGTAGGAGAATAATTTGAATTTAAATCGATACTTTTGAACATTATCGGACTTACCTTAAGTATACTTTCCATATCGAGTGATAGCAAATCATTTTTTCCCAATGTAAGTAGAGCTAATGCAACTTTAAATACTATTTCAATTCCCTCAGACAGGAATACGTCCATGATTCTGCAGGCCAGCGGCAGAGAAAGCGTCGTTGTGAATAAAGTCAAAAACCAGCTGCTCGCATACAACGAGGTACTAAAACTCTGGAAACGAAACCACTTTTATGGCAACTGTCACTCAAAAACATCGGTTTTTTAAATATATACATTAATAAAAAAAATATGGTAACTGTCAATCAAAAGTCTGAGTTAATTTCAATATATAAATTGATAAAAAAAATATTAAAGAAGTTAGCAATATCCATACATGCATGCCCGCTGTTACAAGGTTGTATGTAAATTTTTACTTAAGTCGGAAAAATGAAACATATTATTTTCAATTTGGTAAAAATTTGAAGTCAATAATTCACGGTTCCTACTTTATTTATCTTTCCGGATTATTGAAATTTCTTAGTGAATACAAAATTCAATTTGGGCAATAAATATAACATAAAACCTTGTGCTAATGAACCAGCGAAATAGCATCAAGCGTTTTTCTATTTACTAGTAGAAATTTGCCTATATTTGTACCACATCGAAATTTCGTTAGCCATGTTAATTTCCATGTAATTATAAGTCGGTAATGTAGATTACAGTAACCTGTGATTGGAAGTGCACGTGCAGGTCCGGCAACAACTCCTGCACCAAGTTCTCCAGCTGGAACATGCACAGTCCCAGCTCGGCCATGCTCGGCTTGAACATGTCCCGCATGCGATGCTGCTGCATGATCTTCACAAGTACTGCAAAGGCTTCCTCTTCGGGCATCTAATATATTCATATGATATTATCGAAAACTGACATTAACCAAAACTCACAAAATTAAGTTAACCATTCTACAATACAGTGGAGCCGTTAGCAAATTTAATATTTTGTTAAGTTACATTAAAGTTTACGATCAAACAAAAATACTGACAACTGCGTTTTGTTTTTAAAGACTGAAAGGTAACAAGTCATGAGAAGTCAAAAGTCGTATGAATTTTACAATCTTTGATATTTAAATCGCAACTTCTGATGTAATTAGCTTCAGAAAGGTCAACAGATTCAGCATACATAAATTTCACCCTTAATGAGCAGAAATAGAATGGCACTAACCTGCATAAGTAGCAGACCGACAATAAATCCCGAGCCCTGGCAGTATCCCACCTCGCGATCATGCAGCGAGTAAGCCTTCATCACGTTGAACAAAGACTCCTGGCCGAGCCCATCCTTTTCCTTGAAGAAGTCGTGTTCGGGGTACGTGCGCGCTATGTCACGCCGTATCACCTTTTCACACGCGGACTTTGCCTGTTCAAAAAAATAAGTGTAATAACATACCTTGATCTCTTGTAGTCATTTGCTATATGAGAATAATACAGCACTAATATTTTACCGAAATAAAGGTAATTATAAAGCACTTAATAGATTCCTGTTGCAATTAAAAATAATAGAACTTAATGTTCGTTACGCGATTTCAGTGTGCAATGCGCTTGCAGTATATAGTGTTGACTGCACATTCATGCTCACATATTCTGGGCATTTTATGTAGTGAATTATAATCAATTCATGAATACAATATTATGCTAGTTCATGAAGGTATTTTACATGTAGCCAACTCCTTATTTACCAGTAGGTAGGTATTTTTAAAGAGATTTCTTAACAATTCCCTTTTTGCATTTACGCTTATATAACTTACAAGTTACAATTAAGTGTTTAACATATTGATCGTCCAAATAGTACAACATGCCTTGATGTATGAAGCGTAAAGTTTCTTTTCGGGTGACGCATCGACTCCTGCTAAGAGCTGCCATACGATGCCTCGGAAGTGATGCGGCACGCCTTGTCGGACCAGGTCCCTGACGAACTGATTGCGGCGTTTCCACTCCGTCTCCCAATTGCTGACGATCCGTCCCCACAAACTCCACAGATCTTCTTCACCATTACTGCCGCCGCTGACTCGCGCTTCTGCCTCATAACTAGAACTTGTTGCTGCAAGCATCAATATAATCTTGTATGTCTGCACTTCGTTAGATTTGGTTGTAGAGAAGGCATTCAGTCCGTATACATATATTTACACTAAAATTGTATAAACACAGAAATGAAAAAGAAATCATATTTTTGTGCTAGTTAAACAAGCACCTATAATAAACTTAGGCAAGTAACTAGATTGCTCAAAAATTTATGAAACATAATTGGGTAACTGTATATTTTTTGTTTAAGGTTATAGCTAATTTCGTCGTATTAAATTTTAAAGGCCGAAATATCCATGATTATTAATTATTTTTACGTTTTTCTTTCAACTGCGAGAACTAATCACTAACTAGACGTGAATTTAAATTCTTTACTTGCCAATACTTGTTTAGTTACCCAGATTAAAGGTGAAACAAAATATATGAAAATGGACCTTGAGGTATCGCCTTAAGCTATAACCTTAAATGTTTTTATGAATGGTGTTTTTAAGTGGACGAGTTGTCAGTTTGTGGATCAAATTATTTTTTAATACAACTATTTTGATAAAGAACGTCATCGGAACCTTTATCCTATTTTTTTATTGCTTGGAATGACGAGACGAACTTGCCGTTCGCCTGATGGTAAGTAAGCGATACGACCGCCCATAAACAGTAGAAACACCACCCGACACCTTGAATTACCAAGTATTCTTTGGTATCCTCTGCGCTCGCCATTCTGACACGTGAGATGTTAAGTCTCATTATGTCCAGTAGTTACATTAGCATTGCGGTAGTACCTACCCAGGCGAACTTTCACATATGAGAGACCTACCACCAGTAAAGTATCCTAGATTTACGCTGATGATTAAACATATTTTGATGCACAATGCACTCTGATTTTTCAACACAAATATCTAATAACAGCGTAATAGAAATCCTAAATGTACGTAATATATAGAATATAATTGTTCTATTATACACTTAACTAAAGCATGAATCACGCTAGTTGCGCATCTTGTGTTGTAACAATTAGGTATAATACGTGTACATACCTAGCGAAAAATTTTCTAGGACGCTAGAAAAATAGAACTCCAACACATTTTTACTACCAAATAAATCGTTTATTTCATTCATTTTACGAAACACATTTTTTTATTTTGCACCAGAGGAAGATGAAACGCGTTGCACTATCGCTTGTCACTTACTGATAAGAGATAAAAATTGTATCTTTTCTGCTTGTCCGTGTGCCAGTTACACCTTACTGTTTATAATTGGATGTGTTTGTAGATAGACGATTATTTTTAACCTGAAGCAATCGGTATTGCTAATGAATGCATTGGGTAACATTGGGACACGATATCACATTATTTCGAATAAGTCTTTAATATTAGTAACCATTCCTGGAAAAATAATCGATAACTTAATTTAAATTAATATTTAATAGATTAAAAAATAGATATCTTCATATACATCAACCAAAGTATAGAACATAATAGTGTGAAGGCCATAGGATATAAGTTCATATGTTATGTAAAGACTTGTCATTTTTTAATAAAATATATAGAAAATATAATTATATGTATTAAAACTTGAACGTATGGAATTCCAAGAAGATTCCATATTGACCACGAAAGAGTTGTTTTGATACCATGAAGTCAAAAAAAGATAGCAAAAAATATCGTGTCTAGATACACTCAGAAGTTGGCAGGGTTGCAGTAATGGCCTTTTAGTTTCGCGGGCTAATTACGCGTTATCGCTACCGTCACTTGGACAGGTGAGGGGAACGGTTATGTTGGTTTGACCAGTCTTAAGGCCCAATGTAGCACTCGAGAGTATAATATCAACTGAGCGAGCATAGAACTGAGTCCATAACCCCTTGTATACCTTACACCGGCTTACTATGAAAATATGTAAAATAATAGGTAAAAAACGACGTCATTCAGTGTCTGGGCAATGTTTGGACAGAGTGAAAGTGCGAGGAGAAGCACTTCCCTTAACGCGGTAGAGACGCGAGCGCGTAATTGCCCAATATGCAAGTGACTTCGGTAAATTTCATATTTCATTGTCAATATTACAGAAACAAAATAGGATTCATTGCGATATGCTTTTTGATCGGTTATGAAATTTAAAGCACCATAGGAAAAAGTCGAGTGTAGTCTACGCACCTAGATCTCATTGTGGGGGACGGGCATGCGAAACCGTGTTCTCTCGCTCGAGTATAATAGTTCTCGCGTTAGTGAGAAAGCGGATGAATGCCCTAGTGCGACATCAGTTAAAGCGGTCCATCGAGGACAATTAAAGCTGGTCACGAGGCCACTTCAACTACGTTTCCACATTTAGTAGAAAACATCTTTACCGTGAATAGGCTGGTATGACTAGTTAGGTTCGAATTATCTCTAATTATTAAGAGATCGTAAATTATTATAAGACTCTTGCAGCTGGTTTCTTACAATCAGTTGCACTGCTTATTTTTGCGCTTCGGCGGTTGCAAGCATATCGCTGGATATTGAAACAGCAATAACAGTTAGCATAACTTTTACTGTCGAGTTAAGATAGCAAACTCCAAGTAAATGTTACTGAGAACGGCTATAAAATAACTATTAATTAATGTACTTAATAAAATATATTGGCCATGAATGTAGAAATAGTTAAAGGTTCTGTAAATAACAACAAAGCATTATGGGTGGGCTTTCTAAGGCCGATAAGTGTGTCGCAACCAAGGTCAAATGTCGTTGCTCGGTGTGTAATTTGGAGTAAAAAATATACAGAAGGTTTTCAATTAAGCACGATGGTGGCTCTAAGTGTTATTGGCCCTTGTGATTTCAATTAGGCCATTACGTTATCTCAGTGGGTGTGGTTAAGCTCGGGATCGTTCCAATGATTTTAGGTGTACAGTTACATCGCGTAAAATTGTTTCTCGGCTTACTTATATATAAACATGAAAAGTGTTTTATTTGGAGTGTCTTATATTCATACCTGATTAAATAAAAAGTTCCATTTAATATACATTTCTATAAGTCAATAATTTAAATTAAACTGAAAACCAGTATTTGTGATTATCTATAATAATACGTAGCAATAACTTTTTTCTGAATAATGGTCCATCTGCGCCTTAGTTCTGTAATCTCAAATTGAATCGTGAAGATCCATACAATCCAAAATTTCACCTAAACAAGGAATAGACACCTACATAAAGACCTTAGAATTGTTGATGTATTAGATCAACTTTATTTCATCCATTTATCGATAATCTGCATTAAAAACAAAATGCAATACCTATTAAAAGAGAAAAGATCCTACGCGCTTAAATTGGTCAACGAGTTATGGGCCCGGCAGACGTCCTGCCACAGTCCTCGTACGTAGACCGGATTTTACCTAAACTTTAGTCTTTTAGATTTTGTCAATAGCGCCACCTATCGGGTCCATAATTATCTTATCATTCAAGCTGGAACAAACTAATCTCGCTAAATATTTTATTGAAATTTGTTAGGGAATTTCGAAGATGTAGCGCAAACGGAAAAAAAAATCATGCAAACATAAATTTCCAACGTTCCCCGTTTCTTCCTGTTCATTTTTCAATATTATTCTTTGATAGAAACCTTATCCTGATAATTAAGAACACAAGAAAAAAGGAATCAGACAAGCCGTTCAGTTCATAAATGTGGCAACTGACATATATTATAATGTCACTTACCGGAAGCCAAAGATATCTGCGAAGTGTCGGAACTCTTTCTGCTATGCACGGTCGTAAGCGAGGCGCTCTTCGCGTCCGCCTCGATGCGACGGTTTTCCTCCTCCAGTTTGGCGAGCAAAGCCCGGTCGGGCCTCGGGATAGCCTCAGTTTCCGGCACGCGCAAGTCTGGACAATTGACACCAACATGATAAATAGCATACTTGTTTCCAACCATTAGAATTATCCAACTATAATGTTCTTTTGCAATTATACACATAAGACAAAAGAACAATCTGATTTAATTCGTCCGTGCGTTTTAAACATATACAACCCATCTTATTGAAGTAAAGAATATTTCAGAACCATTGACCCTATTACGGAAACCTGGTATTTATACAGTAGGTAACACAACAAACAGCAAGCACTTTTTCTAGATGTTTTTTTTTAGAGAATTTAAAATAACGAATATATATTACCCGAATAGAATTTCTTAATAATTTTTAATAAATTAAGTAAATGTTTTAAATGACTTCCGACATCAGCTGTTGCAGTATATAAATAGACGATTTCTGTTAATCATGCATATATGCTCTTTACTTATGACTTGCATTCCCATATAACATTTTTCGGTGAAACACTTCGTATTGTTCTACCCAGTAATTGAGTGTAAGTAGATTTAGATCTTG
Organism: Manduca sexta; assembly: GCF_014839805.1. NCBI lineage: Eukaryota > Metazoa > Arthropoda > Insecta > Lepidoptera > Sphingidae > Manduca > Manduca sexta. The sequence goes on from NC_051141.1 coordinate 10,601,938, forward strand.
CATTTATAAAAAAATATATCAATGATATCCACTGATCTTTCTGTTTATTATTATGAAGCCAGTAATTGTTTTGTAAGAGACTATAAAGCTTATAAGAGATAGTGTTGGATTTGTCCATATACTGTATAGACGGCGGCCTAGGCTCGGCACAATTGTAATCGGGGTCCTTGTTTGTTTTGCTCTCGGAAAATAGGCACCCGGGCACAGAACATGCGCGGTGGACAAACTGAGCGGCCTATACTTAAAAAATGAAAAATCTAGCATTGATGCTTATTGGAATTAAAAAAAAAAACGAAAAAATATTAAATTAAACTTCTTATGGTATTCCTGTCCAAGAAAGGGTATATCTTTATATTTCTATAAATGCCTATAAATGTTTTTTTTTGCATTTCGTTATAATACCTACTGTATATTCATTACAGGTTATACGTTTCGATGGTTGCACCTTTGATTCTTGTATTATGGAGTGTTTATAGTTATTAACTAGTGAAAATATTTATCGCCAGATCTATCAAATAGTCTCACATATCAGAAACTTGTCCGTCAATCAGGGATCGAACCCTTGAATTGTAACAGTATCTAATATATTATAAAACATAAGCAAATGTAGTTCTGAAACAAAATTATTATTATAATTTAGGTACGTTTTATGTGGTATAGAATGAGTGAAACGGTACTTTAAGTACTTGCTACCTATATTAAGAAGCAAAAATAAATTACATAAGTTTATTATAAGTGATCAAAATGTTCTTGCGCTGTGTAAAATTTAATATTGATTAAAAGCAATATTGTGAGTGGTAGAGGCGGCCCGTAGCCAATTCCGTTATAGGGTATGAATTGGCCTGTTAAGATCGGTTGGGATTACCGGCTCTCCTAAAGTAACGCGAAGCTAACAGTTTTTCTGCAGCGTTTCGTATGATTAGTAAGATTGGCAGTGGCTTAATATTGATGTCTCTCTGGAGTCGACACGTACGAATCGTTACGTATAAACATAGATGTTCATGGTCGATCATGGTGATCACTCATTCAGGAGACCCACTTTCTCGATTGACAAATACCTCATCTACTGTAAAAAAAAGCAGGGTTAGCCCAGTTAGTGACATGTTACACACACAAATGTGTTATGACAATAATGTATGCAGGACTGACTATATACATGGTGCTCTTAGCGTTAGGTGTTAAACCAACAAACCGTCCAAAGATGAGACAGGCGATTCTGTATTACTAGCGATCGGAGTTCCGGATGCGGCGAGCGGCGCGGTGGGCGGCGTGGTGGGCGGCGCTGCGGGCGCTTCTGTCGCGTCGGCATCCACCTTCATTGTGATTGCGGAACTGCCATATAGAGCCCTGCTCTCTGACTCCGCGTCTGGATGCGCGCTCCTCTCTGCACCAGATACGCTATCAGCTTCACACACGCGTCACACGTGCGACCGCCGCGCCCCGATATACCATCACGCTGTCATCCCTGCCTAATGACCATCTATTTATCTCTAATATGGACATTGATCTATACTCATTGGAAAATGTATGAATACCCGATCTACTCATGCGAAAAACGGTGAGACTATAAAGGAATTAGGTATGTATGCTATTTTGATACAATTAGTATACTTTCCGATGATTTCAAAATAGCGACGGTAACCTGTATAAATACATTATTGTTAGTGTTTAGTGTTGGAAATATAAATTTGACGCTTATGCATTCGTATATTAACAGATTAAAAATTTTATATGAGTAATAAAAATAAGAGCACAATTATTACTTCCCATTAATTTATTTCATTTCATAATGGGAAGTAATAAATAGTATAAAAGAGTAAGTTCTGACTAACAATGAGGGTTATATTATTAAATAAGATTTAGAAATATGACAATCCACCTTCGTCAATACTTGTATAAAGAGAGTTCGTAGCATGACTCTGTTATTGGAGGTCGCCTAACCATTGAAGAAAGAGAACCCTGTTGGAAAACTGTCTGGAGTATTCAGCTGATTACGGGTGCGAATACGACATTTACTGTAGACTAACTAAAATACTTAAAAAATATAAAAATATTTTTCATCTGAACGAACTTTACAAGAGGATGTTAATTATATTAGAGGCTATAATCCATTTAACAATTAATTTACAAATTACATAATCTCGTAGAAACCGCTTTCTGATTAGGTATACTATCTATGTACAAAAATAATAGTATATCAATGTATTGGCCTCGTGCTCCCAAAGTGTATGAAGAAGGCTTCTGAAAAATTTCAGCATCGAATATTCTAAAATAATGGTAGTATACTGTCTTATATTATTCTAGAGCGCTAAAAACAACTTCACTTATCTTCAACTGTTAGGGTTAACCGACAAAAACCTGCTAAAAACTCACTTTCTATACTGATTATCTGTAATAAGTTTTCCACCACACATGCATAATCAGTGAAAGTTATTAATATAACCATAAATTTGTAATAAAAGCGATAACGTCACAATGTGTCACAAATCACAATGCATTTTAATAGTCATATGTATAGGTTAATATTAGAATGTGTGTTAGATTATGAAAAAAGTAAATCGTGAAATTGCAGTTTGTTTTGATGAAATCGCGTCTCGGTCTAGCAGGTGAAAGTCTGCGCCGGGATCCGCGCGCTCAGCGGCCGGCGCGGCCGCCGCGGTCATCCGTCCACTAAGCATGAAGGCCGCCTGTGTGCCGACTGCCATGTAACGCGTTCTTCACACAATAACCACGTTGGACACGAGCCGCACGATATAATATGGACGTTATGCCGAGCACGGCTGAGACGGCACTGAACTGACACACACTAAGCTACACTTAATCATGTTACCGCTACAGTAATAATGTTACTGCTTCAAGTGGCCAATGCTTTTATCTGTTATTTTAGTGTTTGGTTAGGTTACGCAGATATATACTTACTATAAAAAGATATTATGCATAACATTAGTAATTTTTAACAAGAGTCAAATTATACCCATTCATAATTAATATTATAAATGTATTTAATTACTAATCTTAATTTTATTGTTTTAGTTTCTACAAACGCGTTAGTGGCAAGGTATGAAAAAATCTAAAAGGCAGCCAGATAAATCGCAATGGGATTCTACATCGGATATGCATTTCATTTTGAATATTTTTCTTAATCGTTTAAGTTCTATTTTGTTTGTAATCGTTTAAGGCATTTTTGATTGGTCCACTTGAAGTTCCTATGCTCCGTTCTATTTTAAATTTCGCGCCTATAAGAGAACGAGTGGTTTGGGGGTCGGAGCTTAAAGACAAAAAACTAGCTAGTAATTTGTTGTCGTCAAGATTACCATGTATTAAAGAGAAATGAAAGTGTCTATAATGTTTTCAATCTTCTTTTCATCAATAAAGTAAATACATCGTTACCTTTGATTTACTTTTTATTTATATGACCTAATAATTTCTCGCTTGCGGCCCGGGATCCCAAGATTGAAACGTTTTGTGGCCCTAGTAAAAAAAAGGTTGAGTATGACTGGTATAGACTAATATGCATTTGACCCAAGATTAATTTATTAGGATTTATATTATTTCCTTTCCATTGTTTTAAGGCTTCTCCAGATGAAACTTTGAATATTTAGCTGTAGCATGTGTTTAATATGTTTGCTTAGTTTTTTCATTGCTTTTTCTACTATTAAATCATATTGAATGCGATTATGACATCGAGAACGCGGTCCTACATTATTTTATTCAATCTATAAACGTTTGTGACGACGAACATCTAGATAGAACTTACGATTATAGGTAAATACAACATATAGCATCAATATATGTATACACAATAAGTATATTAATATTAAAGTTAAAAAACAGATAGTAACTATAACAATATTGTATAGTAGAAAATTATTTACGCATGACTATTATTTTAAATTAAAATGTTACGTGATGACTAGGCGGAGCTAGTTGGGTGAGTCATTATGGATATATTTTAATATCACTACGTATATACATAATAATATTTAGATGACTGTAGATATCGCATTATTATTGACGAAACTGTTCTACGACAAAGGGCAAGTAAAAGTCTTGTGAGGATACTTAAATAGATTTTATGTTTTGATTTGCAACCTTTTTAGAAAAGGAATATAAATATAAGTAAGTACATATATAATTTAGATTTTTAAAGCTAGCCTCCATATAAGTATTTTCATTATTATATTAATTGGTATTTTAATAATTATCAAAAGGTATACCCTCTAGGACTCCAATTGGATATGATACCTATAAGTCATCATTATAATATGATTTTCTTAACCAATAATAATAATGCGTCACAAAATTTATTGTTATATATATTATCGATTTTAATGACGAAATTTTAGATTTAAAATTACGGTGAATTTCTGCATTATTTGATTTTAACTATTTAAATGTTAATTCCTCTGCCTGCATATATTATTTTGAACATGTGAAATTTGCGACAGTGATAACTAATTATTTAAAATGATAGCACCGTGAGGTCTTCGATGTAAACTTGATGTACCATTAAACTAGCCTGCTTGAGTTCTATTAACAACAAAGAAAGTGTGATAGTTAAGATAAGATCAGATCCTCTGCGATAAAGTATTTGATATTCGCATATCGGTGCTGATCATTAACGTATATTCTATAGACACGAACGTCTTTATAAACTATTTGCTCAAAATCATAACTAAAATGGCAACCAAAACGTCATTGTTATGACCTATTTATTCACTTAACTACAAATAATTTTACTAATTTGAATATTATTTTATTCAAACCCAGTGTCAACTTAGACTCGAGTTTTTTTTATATATACAGCGTCACTCCGTACATACCCAACTGCTCTCATGTTGAAATCATACTAAAGGCAGGTATACGGATTGCAGTACAGTTGAGTCGAACACAATGAGTGTACGGAACGCCAGATCTAGAACGTACTACCTACCGGTGCTGACAGTTAGGTATTACAACAGCATGCAAAAATGATTAATAGCTATGCACTAGCATTGGGTTTAAATTTATTCAATTTTGTCTATGCAAATATTTTCACTACCATGATGGATCAGTTATTGTCTGAGATCAGACAATTTCGCTTGCAGAGATTATATGAAAAAATATTTAATTTTATAGAGCGCCACAGATATTTCTTATAGGATGCCGTTTTGCATACGTCCATCTTAAAATTACGAATATGATATACGTTTAGAGGTAATCTTAGTGGTTGGGTTTCAGATATAATTTAATATTATTTGTATGACTCTACAACGATCGCGGTAAATGTGGTGAAAAACTTTCGATAGATATTGCCACGGAATAATCGGATGTACTTAGATCTATCACTTAGAGGTCCTATTACATCAGTCCGTGCTATGAACACACAGGGACGAAAAATGCGACAATATTAATACACCTACTAAATTATCAATCCCCAATACAACGCGATTAGTCGCCGTATCGTCGTATTAGTATATGTTTACGGTTTATGTTCATTATTTGCTATCAGATTGAAGCATCAGAGTTTATTATGTAAAATCTATGAATTCCTTCCTATTTTACTCTGTATTTTTTGTGTGGCCCGTACTGTATACGTAATCTTCCCTATTTCCCTTGGTTACGCCATCACGCGTGAACGGCTGGACCGATATCACATTTTTTTTTAAAAATTGCGCGGAAAATTAGAAAATTTAAGAAAAATTTAACGAAAATATTAATTTTATGTAACTGTCAACTGTTTGAAATAACTGTCAGCGATTGATAGAATGCGCGCTGCAAATTCATAGTAGACGCAATGATAAAAGAAGTATAGAGGATGGGTAATATGGTCACGTGACATGCGGCACATTTCATGAACAAAATGGTGCCGACTCCGCCCCTTACAATTTGATATGCTAGTACCGAAAATTTTGTATCGACATCGAAGAATTAAGAGAGACAAACAAGCCCCAAAAAGATCAAATACGAAAGGGGTTAGGAACTAGCATAATATAAATATAACAAATCATAATGTAAACAAACAAACTGAAACTGATTTATAAGTAACAATTGTTAAACAAAGCAGTACCTGTTGTGACAAACATCCAGTTGTGTTTGATCTATATTTGTATGTTGCACTATTCCTTGCTAAAAATTTAAGTTACAGATTAAGATATTTATTTAATACATGATAAATGGAATAAGATAGCGTAGCCAGCAATTATTTGGTTGGTTTTATTTTATTTTATTATTATGCTCTTTGATCGAGAAACATAACTATGGTTCAGCAAACTAAAATCAATGACCGTAAAATGGTGGTTAAGATAATCAATTATAATAATTATTTGCAATAACAACAATATGATTATGTATCTATTTCCGTGCATGCAAAGGTTGTTCGAAACATAAGACCGCCAATTGTAAAAATATATCTTACATTTCATCTTTATGTTGTTTCTTTTATGTTTATCTATTCTTTTATGTAACAATTCTAATTTTATTCATAGCAATATATTAAAGTAATATTACTATTAGGTGAAGTATAATAATCATTACTATTTTACTTATCGGGAATATTGTTGGAAAACAGTTATCTTTACTCGCGTTAATTAAACGTGTGGTTTATGCATATCTTCTCAAAATGTAAAGAAATATGTATTTGGTGTAGGATTCCAATCACGTCGCTCAATATTCTCAATTCATTTTGCCTTGGTTTTTAAATTTTTTGGTTATCTTAAAAAATATTCTAATTTCACTTAGTTTGTCCTTCTGAATAATACAATATTGATGTGTGCTCTAACATTCTTTCAAAGACAAAACCGTAACTGATAAACGGGCGTCTGTTAAAATATCGATATCAATAATTTCTAAACAAATCCACCCACCCATCCCTAAGCTCGTGTGTAAACAAACATAATGATTTTAATGTGTATAAATCACGCCTAAAAGAGTCCAAAGCTTAACAAACCAGATCCACATATCATTTTAATTGATAAAACACATCCAAAAAGTAATTATACAAAGATATTTGCTAATTTTCGGTAAAAACAGTTACTAACCTATGAAAATATATTTCGGGGTCTTTCTTGCGTGAATTCGATTTGCATCCTTTCACACAACACTGAGTCATTTTCGAAACTTAACAAATACACTAATAAACACACTGAACAATTGAGAATATGATTATATTACTTTAAATTCAATATTTATGAAGATTTGTTTACATCGTCTGACACTACATGTACTTGCCGACTGGCCAGCATAAAATGGCGTTTCTGCCGCAAGGCGGTCCCAGTGTGTTGAAGTAAACGAAATAGTGCCATATGCGAAGAAAGCAATTATTTTTGTCTTTTTTGTTGCGTTCCAAATAAGCTTTGAGTAAAAGAGATAGACATATATATTGACAATTCTGCGTCGATTTCCCTAACATAAATATAACTTATTCATATAGCTAACTTTTGAGGCCTGTCCTCTTTATATTTAGTCATTGAGTAGACGGGACAACGTCTGTCGACTGTCAGTTAGTTAAAGGAATAAAAAATTCATAAGAAAAAATATCGTTTCACTGAAATGCATATTCTTAAATAATATATATACCTTTCAGTAAAATCAGTGCAGGCAATTAAGAGGGTAAATATATCAATCGAAAATGCAGCAGACCCGCGTTTAATAATATCAATATGAATTAGTATCAGTATTCTTAAAAAGTGGTAAAGATTTATTACGATAAATTTTAACCTATAAATAAATGTGGCTAATTTCGAGAGAGCTTTTATATACCCACTTGTACCCAATCATCCCATGAGAGCATCTTGAAAGTAAAAGCTTTTCAAACACGTACGCCGTTTGCGGTGAGGTTTAATGTAACATTATTCAACGGACAACGGTTATTTAAAAGTGGTGGAGTTAAGCTGTAGGCATATAATAGGTATGTCAACAGCATAAATATGCCGGCTCTACCGGGAGGGTCTCACTCTTTGACCGATAACGACCGCGGAGTGGAAGCATGCCGTTGCGATTTCTGCGGGCTTCAACATTTCCTTTCAATCGTTCACTTTTTATATGGCGAGAATAGCATTCACGACTTATGTTTGGACTTTAGTTCCTCTATGTATTTGGGATGGAAATAAGGAATCTAATGACGACAGGCCGAAAATACACTGAGTTAAATGTATAAAAGTTTCGGTATAGGTATATATCTTTTAAAAATACGAGCCTGAAGTTTATAATCAACCTCATTGTACGGTAGTCAGGAATAGAGCTAGTTCCAGTATGGAAGTATCCACGTTTTGTTTCTTTAAATTACGTATATTATATAAGCTTTATGGCTGGACAAAATAAACTTGCAAAAATATTAAAATCAAACCAAATGTATTGCTTGTGAGTATAATACTATTGTACTAAAAAAATAATCTTATGGTGAGAGCTACTGCAAAGCTATGGATATTACCGATAAAAGTTATACAAACAGCTTGATAGATGTAATAATATTTTTGGAAATATCAATAAAATAACAAATACCTGTAATCTCAACTGAAGAAACTGTCGCACTTATAGCGCCTTCGGCAATCATGAACTGGAAAGAAAAATAAATGACTAAGATATGTATATTTTGTTATAAATGCAGTAGTACTATGATTTTATGGTTATGCTAAACCAAAATATTAACTATCACGGTTCCAATGAATTCTAGGATATGTCGAGCCCCGAGATCGAACAGTAACTTTTTTTAAATAAGTTTATGGTAATTGTTGATCAAATTTATAAAATATATTTGAATTTTCGTATTTCCTAACTTGTAACTCCGCAAAATATGGTACAACTTTTGTGTAACAAATAGTTTCTTCTACATGAGCATCTACTGTGTCTGCTCTGTTTTAACTAAAGTCTCCCCATGATAGATAATCATATATATTTTTAGAGGTTGTAGGCAGTCCGTGTGGACTGGGATAACTGACTGACAAACAACAGTTGTTGATATTAAGGAAAGGAATGGATATCCATGGCGAAGTGGCTTCTAGCAATCACGCTGACCTTACGAAAAGGAAATTTAATACACTGCCCAATTTTCTGAGAGACAGTGATACCGCAGCGATCCAGCCAGATCCGGAAAAAATATAGTACAGAAATAAACAGGCAAAGTAAAATATGTAGGTATATTTACGAAGTATTTTCTTATGGTTGCTGAGTTACAAATGTTAATACATTTTGCCTAAGTTTCTCTCTATAAATCGTTGATAACAACTTTTTGTGAAGTTAAGTCATGTTAAAGCAGTATAGCCGACGGGTTTTTATACCTGTTTTTACACCTACGAATTTGTAAAAAATGTCAGCCGAACCAAATGTTTAGGCAAACGTGACTCATGGCACTAAAATGAGGTGAGTCGATCGTATTATGATAATATAAATCAAGTACAATACTTTTGCCTTCACTGTATTAGTTTCCAATAAGTTCCACAGATGCAATATTAATAATCTCTATCTACTCACCCATAGTAATATACTTTCCCTGATTTTATAACACATATATCAAATTTTATAGAGTTACAGTGCCATGGGGAAAAATTAATATAAAGTTTAAATTACTATATAGTTATGTTTAGATAGAGCTCATCTCCGCGGTTTCAAATGTTAATAATACAAATTTCATCCTATTTCTTTTGTAAGTGGGTTGAGTCACCCAAAAAGAAATAAAAAATATGAACTCGTACATAGTTGGACTTTGGGTTGCGAGCGCCTAAAGCGCTTACCCTAAAGTCCAGTGTATTTGTATAAGCCAGCACTAATCAGGCTAATGAATGTAGTGTCATGATAAAAAAAAAGTTAAACCTATCTTGACTTATATTATTTGCTCATGTGTGGGGTTTAATCTGCAGAGTCCCTTCCCGGAATAAATCTTGTCTAAGTGTTGACAATTCGAAAGACATATTACATTCATATTGTTATGTTGGATTAAAAATATGAACATAATATTCATCTTCTTTGAAATCCTTTTGTTCCCGATTGCAAGATAATAGTTGCGGTATATGTCAAGTTACTAATTTATTTCTTTCTGTACCTGTTCCTACATAATTTCAAGAATGAAAACAAAAGTATTTTATAAGAACATTGCAAAAGATGGCTAATGGGAAAACTATCACCTCGTAGTTCATTGTCACTATTGCATCTTGGCTGTTATCTCCACAGATTATTTCCTAACTTTTAAGCCAAACTATTTTAGTCTGACAATTCTTCTCTATTATAATTAAGACTATGCAAACCTTTTAGCAATATTGATTTTCATAGATTTTTCACAAACATCCATAATTTCTTGCAATAATATTGATAATACAATGACAGGTACATAAACCGTAAAACAAAAACTCACATTTAATATATTTTACACTATATATTATACTGTTAAGTTATATTTTATTGTAACAACATTATTTGTCCCAAATTAATAAAATAATATAATAAACATTATATTATATAATATAATAAACATTATATTAATATAGTAATAATTATTAGTCTACTACTTGGTGCTGATTGCAATTTGTTAACCAGGACATGACACAAATATAAACTGTTGAGATGAAAAAGGTGGCATTGCAATGTAGGTGGTATGAAAGGTAAAAAGACCTTAAATTAATTTCACTGTGTGGTATTATCAATTTATATGATGTCACAACTTCAAAATGGATAACAATAAAAAATGTCACAGTTGAGCACTCAACCATCCTGCGAGCAGGGGCATTATATATTTTTTTAAACTTAATCTATTGTATCTAGATTTAAAATCCAATTTGTTAATGACTTCTTTGATTTGTAGTTTCTACAAGATATATTATATTTATATTTGTTGCTTGATATGTTTCATCATCTGGTTTAATCACTCAATTATCGAATGATGCTTGAAACTATCAAATGGCACGACTAACCTTATGCCAACCCACTGTCAGTCTTTTTGCAATCTAATAAGAATTAGGCCAAGCTTAAAAATAATTAATGATAAAATACATTCGCATAACAATAGCAAATAAACACATTCGCAAGGACAACTTATAACCTTAGAAATGTTTCCTTTATAAAAATTATAGAGCTCATGCCAATAAAAAAAATTACCTCTTTATAAAACAATGTTCCAGCATTAGCATTTAAAAGATATGTATACTTGACAAATTAAAGAGTTTTCTGTAATTTTGAGACAATAGATTTCTCTTTACTTTACATAAGTACCTGATTACTGAACTTCTTGTTGTTGTTCACTTTATTACACAAATATTAAGTTTGTGTAATTTTAAAAAGGTATTTAAATTTTACCACATGCCAAGTATTAAACAACATTGTATGAAGGTTTTTGAATTGATTTTCATGTCTGACACTCAATTTTGTTAAATTAGGTTTCAGACTAATAATAATTATCAGCTATAAACACAGAACGAGTATAAAAAATTATGCATCTAATAATACCAAAATCCGAATAGTTGCAGTAGACAGTAAGCATTTGAAAGTTACTGTTATTTTAGAGGACAGTGGCCAATTATAAAATGGGTTTGAGTAGGACGAGGACACGACTTAACAATGAAAAATCGCAAAATAGATTTCCGCATATTTAGAACTTCGTGACACAAAAGAATGTCGGTTGAGTCGTGGTCTAAAAACTTTGTTACTCGACGAGACGTCAGTATAAGTATTTGCCTATTTAACAATTGGAGTGAAAACATATTTGTTTATGTGAATTAATAAAGCATAAATGCCTACTTCAGTTAAACTTCCGGCTAAAGTACGGTTTGTTTGTAAGGTTATTGCACTAATTTATGTTACTTTCGCAACAATCTAGGTACAATGGTATTGATTTCAATCGACATGTAACAATTAATTACGTAGCGGCATAAGAGCTTATTTATACTCACATTTTAAACTTCTAGTTTATAAAACCGTAAATGACACGATAAATTTATGTAGCTCCGACACAATAATAATAAATTATTTTAAAAAATAAATATCGGAACCGCCCAGCTGGCAAAATTGACTCTACAGACAAAAATTAAAAAACAAAGATAAAAAATATTAGTGGTGAGCTTATGAGAATTCGGTCTTAACTAAATCGATTATGATAATGGGGCGATATCGATTTTAAACTTGCTAGTATTTTAAAAAATCTTCGGATGGTTACTAAACTTCTCTTCCTACAGTGTGTACGGCATGTCCAAGAGAAATATAATTGTCGACTCTCTTTGTTGTCGACTCAGAATTGTCGAACAATTAGGCACATTGGAAAAAAAAATTGTAAAGTTTTTTTGATGAAAATAGTACATTCAAAGAGAATTATAATATATATGGAAAAGTATATTTTTTCCAAAAGAGGGGTAAAACTTCTTCACTAGTGCACAAAATATGTTTTGCAATTCAACAATGCTTACTTGATGCTTGCCTCTACCCTCCATGATACAATATGGAGGGTAGAGGCAAGAAGGATTCTAAATACAGGCAGGGTTTTTTCTTGTTTTAAATATGCTCATCTGAAAAAAATAATAATATCCTCTAATAACTTATAGTTACCATAATCCTTTTTGACGAACACTTTTCCATACACGAGGTGGTTCGAAACAAAGAGAATTATAATATATATGGAAAGTTCGAAATGTATTTAAAAAGTGGTATGAAAAAGAGTCCGTCGAAAAGCGTAAAAAATATGGTGCCGCCACGGTAGCAAGTAGGTAAATATTAAAGATACCGCCAAAAGTTATTACAGTAGGATATTGAAATAAAAAAGAAAAAAACTTTCTCTTAGTTATGACACACTTTTTTAAATAATTATGATAAAGGCATATTTCGATATTAATATAATAACATTCACTTAATAATTTTTCAACCCGACACACTTCACTCGGTCTTGATGTCGTACCCACTTGTTACGCTAGCGCTGTTGTGGTGGGTTTTCGATTTGTAATTTGCTGGTTATCGCTATACTGCCGTGGCGCAAAAGCGGTATGTCAGGGAAACTTTATTTCGAGATAATCGCAGTTTGGTAAATATAGTTTTATAGGTTTTTTTAAGTAGAACTGAGATAGAAAATACTATTTTAAGGTTTTTTTTAAGAAGGTCTAAACAAGATATCGTTATTTAGATAAGTTATCCGACGCCATAAAAATCACAATTTTGCTTTTTTTGAGATATCGTTTTTGAGCTTAGCACGGCAGTATATACCCAAGGATCTTATAATACACGTTGTTGAATTGTCCTCGAGTATCTTTCAGTTTGTCTGAGGAGTTCATAGACTAATATATAATACTGGAAAGAGGAGTTTGCCTCTATATGTGAGTGACAGTTGACGGAGAGCGCTTGGAGAGCGCTATAGTCAAAGAGAATTATAATTTTCCATATATATTACAATTCTCTTTGATTATAATATATAATATGCTCAGAACATGGAAAGCTATAGTGCCACAAACTTATCTGGCGCCGTGGCTGAAAGAGGAACTAACGACGTCATTTTGAAATGTCAATCTGCCTGCCATTCGCTGACATAACTGCCTTTGGTTGTTTGCTTATGTATTTATTTTCCGTTTAGTGGTTATAGCTAACGAAAAATGTTGATAGCTTTAAAAAGTGATGCGAGAAATGTTATATTAAAAGTCTTAAATTTTAAGAAGGAAGAAAATCGTCGTTTTTACACCAAATACCATTCGAAAAATTGTATGAACGCGTAGTTGCCGCCACAAGTTAGTGTTGCAGGCTTTTGAAAATAAATTCCACGTAAACACTGTTTCGTACGTGCTACTAGATTGGATATAAGAATGAAAAAATCTAATTCTTAAATGCCTTCTTTGATTGCAGAAGCCTTCAATAAGATAACAGTGAATGAATAAAAAAACTTGAGAACGAGTATAAAAGTAGGGATATATACTTAGACGAGCCTTTCATCATTAATTTAGCCAGTGGCAGTGAAAGCAAATGTAGTGACTCTGATGACGAAGTGACTAATGAATAAAATAATTCAGGTGTAAAGGCATAGCTGGAGTATTTCAATAAGAGAACACTCGCCATACATTAGATGATCATAATTATTGTGTTAAAATATAAATATTTTTGAAACCTTCTTTCAAATCGCCAGGTGTTTAATGTCAAGTCTAGGTTCACAGGTAGTGTGTGCATAATTTCATATTTTTAACCAACTTTAAAAAAGGAGATCTATTTGGCACTTACTTATGTATTTTATTATTATAGGAACTGCAATATATTTACATATTATAATAGTTTGTTATGGCTGCCAAACAAATATACAAATCTTTATAAGCACATGTACGTATATTAGTTTATCCACGCATTTCTCCGAAACTATTAATCAGAATAGAAATCGATTTAGTAGTTTTCAAAATTTTTACCATAATATTTTTGTTTACATCGACTTGCTTACCCATTTTATTGCAAATATATTTTTACTGGCGACACCAAATGCAATAACAGCGACTATCTCGCTGGGCCAGATAAGTTTGTGGGACTATACACAAGTCTACCCATCTACAAAGTAAAAAAATATAGCTGATGTTTTGTTTGCATCTGTGTATCTGTCACTTCAATTATAATAATGTAAACAAATACATAATGGCATAACGATAAAAAGCGGCGATAGCCTAGTTGGGTGTGGATCGGACTGACGAGACGAATGTCCGTAGGTTCAAATCCCAAGGGCACACACCTCTGACTTTTCTAAATAATTATGTGTGATCTTTGTGAATTATCGCATGCTTTAACGGTGAAGGAGAACATCGTGAGGAAACCTGCATACCTCAGAAATTCCTTATAGAAATTTTGAGGGTGTGTGAAGACTACCAATCTGCATTAGGCTAGCGTGGTGTACTAAGGACTAATTCCTTTCAGTAGTAGAGGAGGCCTGTGCCCAGCAGTGGGCTAGTACTTATATCATACAGAGCGGATGATGATGATGATGACATAATAGCATGAGTACCTACAGTGTACGTATCTACAATTCCATGATGCCGGTTTCAGTTAACCAAATACTTACAAGTAGGTAGTAGCATAATATCTTTCAATGTCATAGAAAGCGTTTTGGCTGTACCTAAAGCTAAAAACCGTACTTTATCTTGCATTGTAAAGTTAGGAGTTTTCTAATCTATGTTACCTATAACACTAGCTACATAACTAATATTAGTTGATACTTCTCTTTGCTCCCGAGAGAGTATACACACTATTTCATTTAGTTGCCGTTATCAGGCGGTTAACTAGTTAGGAACAAAACTACTACTTATTGTGATTATGAAGGTAATAGTAATATTCATTGATTTTAAAGTTCACACTCAGTGGTAGTGCGACTGCTAGCAAGTTAGTTGTTTACGAACTTAATTATTTTCTCAAGTGTATTAACGCAGACATTAATTTAAAGTTAAGGATTTATCTGAAGTTTGATCTGTCTTCCCCAGTTCCTACTAACAACAAGATGTTTAAAGTACTATTTTAGTACATGTGTGCAAGTATTTCAGAAAAATGTTACTTCAGGCAAACATCGCTAATTCTGCTTGAACACACGACGTATTATTCCTTAACAAGACAAAATATATATATCCAATACAAAAAACTGTATAAAAGCTTGGTTTCAAAAACTGGAAAGTATAAATAAAATAAGTTAATGACTACCGCTATAGATCAGGAATGTACCTGTACGGTCATGTTTCGTAGATCTCATTAGCCTCTGCATTATTATTGTAATATCGGCGAGCCTATAATGAAAACAATTATAATAATATCATATGAAATGTCTTTATAGATTCATGCCAACAATATCTTTAAAGTTGCGTTATTATTATTTCATGTTTGATTAGGTCTGTGTCTAACGAACTGACACACCTTTTATATATCTCAATTTTTTCATTCTTATTTGGGAATCGATAACGTTAATTCTCACAAATATATTATACCAGCGGTATTTTTTTGTATCTATCTGATCATTAAAAATGTTGAGTTCCTACATATATATTTTTAAATTTCCGAGCGTTCTGTTTTACCTTAGGTACAGCTTGCTTTCTTTTGTGCAAATTCATTTATTATTATTGCCGTCCTGTAAGGCTACTAGTTCCAATTCAATGGTCTAGAGATTGCGTTATGGACTCGATTTTCCGGATCAGTCCATTTTTCTCAGGTGGTTTAACTTAGGGTTATACTTAGTACTGTTGTGCTTAGCAGTATTCAGCGAATTGCGAGGCGTAGTTGATGTTTTCTATTATCGCGAAACTGAAATGTTTTAATAAGAAAAAAAGCAAATTATTTTGAAATAATCTCAATAATGGGATAGTTTTAGTGGCGGTGAATTAGTCTCACCAAATACTTTCAATTTATGCTCACTACCATTTTATTATCATCAAAATATAAACGCGCCGGCGATTCTAAACATAAATATCTAGTAATATTAAAAAAAAATAGTCATTTTAAATTTGCCTTCGTAAGTGGTGATTAAGAAAATAGAGCGTTTCGACACGATGGACGGTTTGTATTTAAATGATGAATTATACAACTGGTCAGTGATAATACATTCGACTCTGTATCGATAACACCCTGAATTAAAGTACTAAAAAGGAAAACGAAAAGAATGACACGGCTTTTTAGCAAGGCTTAAGGTATAGCGAGGTGGTATTCTAATAGTCCATGTGATTGCGGGCTGATAATAATCATAAGTTGATGTCGCTTAGAAATTAATTAGAAATTGTAACTTAAAAAATAACTAGATAATGTAAGTGCGACTGATGATAGTGTCACATTCTAGTTTACAAAAATCCTAGTAAAACTTTTACCAAATCATTTCAAATTATGTGCTCTAAGCGTCTGCTACCACAAAATAAATTGCATTTGCGACTGGTTTCGGCGCACTATAATTTTGAAAATGGCTGACATTTTTTCTGTAGTCCGTCGTGGCAGTAGCTATTCCCCAGAAGTCAAGTTGTTTTTAAATAAAAACAATAGTAGAGTATTATATATGTATACTTTGGATTGTTTTTATTATTCCAAAAATACATACATACATACATAACATCACGCATTTACCCCCGAAGGGGTATGCAGAGGCGCAACTAGGGCACCCACTTTTCGCCAAGTATGTTCCGTCCCATGATGTGATAGGGGGCGAGCCTATCGCCATATCGGGCACAAATTCCAGACTCCGGGCTGATACTGAGCAGAAAAACCCAAATATCACTTTGCCCGACCCGGGATTCGAACCCAGGACCTCAGAGCGCTATTGTACCGGACGTGCAATACAACTACGCCACCGAGGCAGTCCAAAAATATATCTACTTAATCTATTTGACATTGAATTTTTGTATTAATTTATTATTTTTTGCCTTTTATCACATTTTTAAAAGATTTTATTGAACTTAGGTGAAGTACTCCCAAAAAATAAAACAAATGACGGAATATTTAACCGATTTACTGATATATTGTTGCTAAATATAATGACGCTCGGGCGAAAATATTACTCTGTAAGTTGAGTAAAGTTAAAGGACAAACAAATTCATTTTATTTTTTAGTAATTAAAGTTTTTTGTTGTATGGGGGTTATTCAATTTTGTAATTAAATTTGTATATTTCAAAATTGTGAAATTATAATTTGCTTTACAAGGGGCCTCGTTCATTATTTGTTTCCCACCTACTCATTAAAACCATTCTTTTGAGCGCAAATACTCCATATTTGCTATAACTTGTTGAGCAGCTGAGTATGCCGAAGACTACTTGAAGCTGCAGCATCAACACAAGATTGTCATATGTTATAAATAATAATTATCAATGAAGTAAGAGTTCACCTAATTTTTAAAAGTTGAAATTGAGCTGATGATCTCCAAACTCCTGAATGGATATTTATAAATTATATCTAAGAACCATCTCGACCACATCAGCTTTCAAACAAACAAAAAAGCGTATTAAAATCTACGATGTCACATACAGGCATATATTATATAGATACACATAAAAACACATTAAACATATAACACCTTCCTTTTACGTCAGGGGTTAAATAGCGAGTTAAGAAAATACTTAAACATTGAATATTATTTCTAATTATCCTTACCATACCACGTTCTGTTCATAAGTATTCAAGATTAGGTATTACGCATTCATTTCCTGTGAGTAGCATATAAAATATTTCTTACAATAATGATTATCTCGTTTACAGGAAATTAAAAGAAAATTACATCCTGTAGAATATATTAATGGCTCTGGTTGTATAGATTAGCAGTGAAATTTATATATCGGCGTTGGGTACAAAGTACGAAGTGGAAATTATAAACTTATTACGCGCCATAAATTCCATTAGGCTAGTAGAATTCATTTGCAACAGCAGCTGCTATTGTCTTGCATCCGACGTGTCCGTGTAATCTCTCAGCATTTGCTTAGCAACACGTTTACATGACGTGGCTTTATACGTGTAGTATTGTTAACCCGTGGAGGACCCGCACGATACTCGCATAGACACAAAAACAATAGTTTGTAATATCTGTCTCTCAAAAGGATATACTGGCATTTGGAATTTGTAGGATAATTCATAACAATCGAGTTGAGTTACAATTTTTATTTATTTGTTTCGATATTATAAGAAAAACATTTCGAAATAAAAGGTATAGTATAATTTTTAAATATAAAGGAGAATGCCTGTATTTGTATGAGAGTCCGTCTCGCATAATTTAATTTTGTATGATAGTAAATGTTACACATGACAAAGAAAGAATAAAGTACATAGTTCCAAATAAAACAACTAACTTATAATTTTTTAGTTAAAGAGGGGTTTTCGTACTATTACTTATTTTCATATTTATTTTGAGGTTATTTTGAAATGTTGGTTATATCTAGGGTTGAGAGAATTGATTATAATTTGGTATAATATATTTATGATTAACGTTCATCTGAATTTAAAATAAAAACTATTGTAATATATTTCCCGAATTACCATAATATTATGATTATATTTTTGTGTCAATTATCGTAGGTGACCTCAATATCATAATAATAACCAAATACTTATATTTTGTCACAATATAATATCACAGATTGATTCATACAATGAATCAACTATGAGCGCCGAACGCAAAAAAACGAAAATCTTTCTAATAATTATATCTTGGGATAATTTAAAAGCTTACTGAGGAGTTAATATTTTGTTATTAATTAAAGACGTATATTAAGTATATGCTTTTGGTTCACATTAAAATCATAGACTGTAAGTAAGGCTATTACAGTGTCTAAAGTACTTTCGTACAATAGTAATTTGAGTGAGTTTAAATGCAAGCAACACGGTAAAGTTTTGCAACAACAAATTCTAATCGGCTGAGTACACATAACTGTCGAACGAGCCACCTGTACAGCATTAGGAAGTTTTAAACTGCACTATATTCTATGATAAAATTACAATTTTGTATTCATAGTAATTTTGTTTGCGTATAAAACATTCAGTAAAATTTTAGGAAGCGTGTACAGATGTGATGATCTCTCTCATAAATTATTCACAACAAATATTTATACCATGGTTCGAAAGATTGTATGCCTATTAGTTCCAACGGTATTTATTTTAACAATATAGGTATTTTGTGATATTCTTACAAACTACATATATACTTATAATCATTTGTTTATTATGAATATTGATTTAAAAACCCAATAAATAAATTAATACCTTGTATACATATGATAGGTAATATTTGCTTTCTAATGATACTAGCCCAGGTTTCAATTGATTGCCCAGATATATTATCGAAAATTTCCTTGCGCACTAATCAGCTTAACTTTAGGCAAAGACCTTTACTGTCCATATCGCCTTCAATTAGTAAATACAGGTAGAACGTTTTTCTTTCACGAAGTTTCAAAGGCTTAATGAGCTGCCTCTGAATCTTAACATTGACCTGTTCTGCACCACAGTAAATAAGGCTAAAGGAATGCTGGTACGAAACTTTTTTGTTTAGACCTTACTATATCCGCTGCGGACTCATATTGTGCTAACGGAATATTATTTTGTATTTTGTAAGATGTTTGTGCTTGATAATTTATAGGTGGAGGATGGTAATTAGCAAATTATGTAATTATATATTTTTTTTATATTTATGAAATAGTTATTTGGCTGTAAGCCTTCCGACAAGTAATGAATTTAAATTAAATTAAAATACGTGGTACAAATTAGTTCTTAAGTGCTTAAATGTAACCCGATATGACTCGTGTTCTACAAATATCTTGATAAAACTCTGTATTAGAAACTTCACGCCACTTATATCAACGATTATAAATCTTGGGGCTGTAGGTAATAAGTTTCAACTCAATCAGATGAACGATAGTAGAGCTATGAACAAACTCATAAACTTTATTGTTTAAGTAACATATCCAATTTTAATCTATTAAATCGTTTTCTTTGGTAATCCCGCAATAATAAATAAAAAATAGTTACATCCTGGAATTATGAGTTTCTTTATTTTCAGTCACGTTGTTTTTCTCAATTAACTGTAAGAAGCGTTCTTAATAGAATTGGGAAAGGAGATATTGTCAAAAAAAAGATTACGTTAGTACTTATATTAACATAAACACTTTACCTTCTCTTTAAAATTTTATTTTTAGTGAAAGAAGTGAAATGGAATTCACATTATTATTGATAAGGCCCCGTTTTGCAATTTATTCGTGTATTCGCTGGCTTTGTGTATCGAATATGGCTTAAGGTTTGAAAATATTACCATTTTCTATTTAAAGACTTCATATTTATTTTATATTTATATGAATTATCATGTTATGGGTGCAACTGAGAGATATCAATAATTCGGTCTCTTTACCCCGTGGCTCATTGTAATTGCAGGTAAAAGAGTTGCACCCAAGTTTACAACCCTTAAATCACGAGAAAGAATCATGCAAATATAATTGAATTTAAATTAAACATAAAAATATGCCAATAGCTTTCTTGCAGTCATTTTCGGTTAGTTAACAAACTAATTAACCTTAGGAATAATGGGACGTCAAAAAAATAATTGTGATATAATGGCAAATTTTAAGAATTTTCCGCTTCGCTGTCTTTAGCCAAAGTAGCCCCCATGAAGGGCTATGTTTTAAATGAATATGTAAGTTGAGAGACTGAAGATTTTTTTGACCTACCTTAGAACCACGAAGTCACCTGTTTAGATTTTTAATTTAAAGTAGAAACTTTAAGTCGTAATTCACGGAACGTAAATTTTCACTTTACACCATCATTATCATAATTTTCATTACAGTTACGAAGCAGATTGTTTTTAGCCAAAATGTATAACCAATGAAAATTTAGTTGCAACAAAAAAATCAAATGAAACTCCTACTTAAAAAAAATAAAAACATTGTTCAAATCAAGAATTCTTAAATATTCATAACGAGAAAACTATGAAAAATCGCAAACATGAATAGAAATTTATTTCTATTTTGGACTTAAAATCTATAAAGACGCCCGCGGAAGAATGACTAATGCAACAGCGGATCTAGGCCTATTTTTCCTATAATGTTCTAACAGATGTCATTACTGTGTATTCGATGTCTTTATGTGCTTCTTGTTACCGAAATCATAAAAAAACATTGCTGACCTACACATGACGTGCACTGAGGTATGAGCTCTTTCCCTGAGCAAATTATTTATATTTTTATCTTAACTATATATATAAAAATGAAAAGGTTTTGATGAAAGAAAATATTCCAAAAATTGCGTGGAAAATTAGAAAATTTAAGAGAACTTCACGAAAATATTAATTTTATATACCTCAGTCAGTGGTTTGAAATAACTGTCAGCGATCGACATAATGCGCGCGTGCATACATAGTTAAGATAGAACAACGTCTGTCGGGTCAACTAGTTCTTATATAATATCGTTATTTTATTTTTACAAAATCACAATACCTCTTTTTTTTTTCATTTATGTAAATTACGTTACTGCAAAGTTGACATAATATATTGTACGTGGCTTTTATCATGTTTCATTTTTGCTTTCAGTTTTTGTAATTACGGAGTCGAATCACACAAAAACAGCGACAAGTCAGCCGTCGGGGGAAATAAATGTCTCGTTTGTGAACATAACTGCCCTAACCGCTTAATTAGAGACACGTTATGTAACTACCGAAGTTTAGTTGCCTATAAAACCTGCCTAGAAATACAAAATAGGAATGGCGTTTCATTGTACTACATTAGAATAGTAATATTTATTATAATAAGTTTATTCCCTTTATATACTCTTTTTATGAAAGGGTATTTATATAGGGCCATTTTAACATAGCGTTACTTAATGATACGACATATTTATCTACTTGGAAATGACTCTTTAGAATAAGCTACTTGAACCGTAGATGTAAAATAAGAAAGTGTAAATAAATATCAATAAAAAGTAATTTTAATTTTATGGGCTTTAATGCCACTCATCGATATATATGTATTAGGTATGTACTAGATTTGGCGTTCCGAACAATCGCTGTGTTCAACTAAATTGAACTGCAATCCATTAAAACTGACTTTAGTATGGTCAATATTGACAACTTGTGGTTGTGTACGGAGTGGCGCTCATCATAAAAGAACTCGAATCTAAGGGTGAACCTGGATTTTAATAAAAAATATTAGTCAAATAAGTGAAATTTTTTGTTGTTCAAGTGAATAAATAGGTTAAAACAGTGATGTTTGATGCCACTACTACTACTCTAAGAGAATTCGTCGCAGCGGCAACATCATACTTTCAATCAGAAATACACTCACGCACATGCCATATTCGCATTAAACTAAAAAATGATCAAACAAGTTGAAAACTAAAACCAAGATTTTTGGTGAAAGTATTCTTTATTAATGGATGATTTTTGGCATAATGTCAGCAAGGGTGAAGTCAAGTATGTGGTTTCATTTAGTAAAGCAATGTCAAAATGATGTATATGTCTTAAAAATAATAAATGATTGCGTAGGTCGAGACCCAAGCCGCATTTAAAATGAGAAATCTTCTCATAAGGCGCAGAATGCGTGCTGTGTCCAGCAATACATACTGCAATATTTCTGCATCTGGCCTCTGACCCCACCTCCAATTGACAGCATCTCCTTTTTAACCGATTTTAAAAAAGGAGGAGGTTATCAATTTGACATGTATTTTTTTTAATATTTGTTACGCTATCATTATTAGCATTTTCATTAAGTAGGAATTTCAGTTAACGGCATAATAGATCGGTAACTAAGGGCCATGAACAATATAGCTATAAATTTAATCGATTATATCCAAAATTGAGGACGTGTCACGTGCATGGAATGTAATTAGACTATCATAGCAATGCGTTTGATCAGTGCATAACATTATGTGCGTACAACACAAGCGCATGTCAGCAATGTTGTCACTTGTCCATCCCTATTGCATGTAAATTAATCTTTGCTCTTTGTTGACGTACTAGGGACTCTTCACCCCGACGTGATGCGCGGATTCAAATGCAAATTGAAAATCGACCCCATGCTGCCATGATTCAAAGCTGTCCTCCCCTCCCATCGTAATTACATGCTTCTTGCTGACGACGGATACCGATCAATGACTGACTGCCAAAAGTTTTTGTATTCTTGTGTTAAATAAAACAAAATAAAGCCGCGCTCATTCATTGTCCCTGCAGCCTTCGCGAGAGCAAAACGAATTTAATAACAACTGACGTTATCATGATGCGGGTTTTATAATTTCGTCATTATTTATTTTCTTTAACACTTAATTAATATATTTAATTAATTTCCGCTCGCATTATTGAAACGAAACTGTTCGTTTTCGCCAGGATGAAATACATCGTCAGTGATATTCCGACGATAGGGCAGTTGAGACAAAATAATATGAGGCTCTTATAATAAATTGAATTGACAAATATATTAAAATAAAATTATTTTGCGGATTTTATCGCGGTTTTTATATTATAATTTTCGCCCGACGTTTCGAAGACTGCAAGTTCGTGACCACGGGGCGGACCGAGGTGTTGGTGATCCATGGCGTTGGACTTTTATTTTTTTACTTATTAGAGATATTTTTATGTCGCATATAATAAAAAAAATTAATTACGTAAATGTTTATATTAATTTGAAGCGGCGATAGCCTAGTTGGTTGTCGAACGGACTGCCGAGACGAATGTCCGCAGGTTCGAAACCCGAGGGCGCACACCTCTGACTTTACTAAAATTATGTGTGTATTCTTTCTAAATTATCGCTTGCTTTATCGGTGAAGGAAAAAATAGTGAGGAAACCTGCATTCCTGAGAAGTTTTCTATAGGAATTTCAAGGGTGTGTGTAGTCTACCAATCCGCACTGGGCCAGCGTGGTGGACTAAGGCCTAATCCCTCTCAGTAGTAGAGGAGGCCCGTGTTTAGCAGTGGGACAGTATACAATACAGGGCTGATACTATATTATATTATTATTTAAATGTTTTATTTAAAATTTTCATAAAACTGTTTTCTCCACCATGGGCCTCGAACATCATCCATCTATCATTGTTATCATTCTTACGAGGCCAAACGACATTTATCTGCTTAAGTTGCTAAGAAGTTGGGTTTCCTGCAGACTAATCGGTGTAGCACAACTTGAAGGTTGCCGTATCTTGGTAATACCACAGAAGTA
Source organism: Manduca sexta (assembly GCF_014839805.1). Classification (NCBI taxonomy): domain Eukaryota; kingdom Metazoa; phylum Arthropoda; class Insecta; order Lepidoptera; family Sphingidae; genus Manduca; species Manduca sexta. The sequence continues at coordinate 10,626,489 of NC_051141.1, forward strand.
ACAGAACACAAATTTTCTAAATAATTGGGCCTGTGAAAATAGGAAATGATTCGCAAAAAAACCGCATACAAATCGACTCATACTCAAAACTCACTTATGAGCTACGATGCCACAGAGAGTCATACAGATGTCAGATACATACTTTAAACTTATAACACCCTACTTTTTAAGTTGTTGGTTAAAAGTATAACGTAGTATACTGATTCAGATTTCGTCACGTTAACCCAATCTATCTTTTTGCCAAGAACCACTACACTACTATGAAAATGACCGTAGCTTACGCTACTTAACTCAGCTACAGACGTATGCATAGCGCCTTAAATAAAGTATAACATTATTTTGACTTTTATTCTGCGCACAGTACCCATTAAACTATGCCCACATCATTATCAGCCACACGAAGTCCACTTCTGCACATAGGCCTCCGTTAAAGATATCCAGATGGTCCTCTCTAATTACGAACTCACATCACCAATAATATAATAGTTAGCAATAGGATACCATCCTTAAAGTTTTGTAACGTAGCTATACGCATAAAGAAAGATTGCAGAATGAAGGAAAAAGTACCTAATAATTGTAAATATTTTATTTATAAATCTTACATTTTACTAAGCGTAGAGCATGTAAATCACATATATCCATAAAGAGCATAAGGTTGTCCGACCTATCGTAGTTAAGATGCCAAATATGTTTCACGGCAAGTACAATTGAATTATTTGGAGATAAAATAGATTTTGCTTAATCATAATGTAACGAGGAGACGTCCTGATAAGGCTAATTATGCGGATGCTAAAAGCACTTCTGTTTTCAATAGTCGAAATCGGTCTCCGAAGAGGTGTTGTCTCTTAAGTACATACTACACACTACACACAAACAGTTCAGATTTATAATGTTACCGAGAAGTTGTTCGAGTCCAATGCTCATTTGGAGGAAACACCAGGCGGCTTAACCAATCTACATAGTTCGAAATGTTCCGGGCCACTGCGAAGTCAACCTATATACAAGAAACTTGGAGACGTGCGAGACATTTCTGGAATGTTTCAGTTTGCTTTCAGTCAACTGTGTATATAAAGCTATTGCCGTCAATGTGCGAGTCAGTGAGATTAGCTTGCAATAAAGGATTTATGTACTCCCATAGCAGAACTAATAATGGACAAATCTCGTTTAAAAGATTTAAAAAAAAATGTGAAAACAATGATTTTGATTTGGGAGGCCTTCATCGCTCTGGATATGAGTTTTATCCTGTTCTACAGTTTAAAAAAGTGCACTTGCAGGTAAGTAGAATTACAAATTTGCAATCTACCTCCTTTTGTCTAAACCCGACTTCCTCATCAGATAGCTAGCATGTTTGACTAATGGGCTTGTTTTGTATACTGCAATAATAAAAGGACGTTTATTTGAAGCTGCGACAAGTATTGGACAATTGAACAAAGACTGAGTGATTTTCATTAATAAAGAGATATCGGCAACATTTCTGCGAAGTGACAACAATGAAACTTCGCAGATAGTAGGTGAAACCGCACACACCATTTTTCAGACTCAACCTTAGGAATTTTGAACTGAAAGCCTAAACATTTTGTACTTAATTTTTTTTCTGTATCAAAATTACATTACCCGTTAGTGATACTAACGAGTTCAAGGAAGGTATTAAAATGTTGAAGTGACGTAATATTTCATAATGGCGGAACATGCCTAGAAATTAGCGTTTCAAATGCCTCGTATTTTATTCAATAAAAACATTCACGATGGTCTGCCAGTAAAGAAATAAAAGAGTACTCCTAAAATGTCAGCAATCAAATAAATCTTATAAAAGCACCTACTTATAATTGATAGTTTATTTGTAATTGGAAGATTCCTTACATGTTTTATAATTGAAACTTATGAATTCATGTATCTTTTATGAAGTACTTTATTTGTTGTTATTGATCATAAATATTAAATAAATATCACTGAGCAGGTATACTTTAGTTAAATGTATCACTAAAACCACTAAGTACATGGATGCTATTTATTACTTTTACCGTTTTGGATCGGTTTGACCCACAGGAAAGGTTTAAGCCTTTTATAGATCTTTGAAATATGTGTCAACCAACGGTCAGTTCATTACCGTACCTTTAAACCCCCGTTACATACGCATTTAATGAGTCCCAAAGATAATGCAAATAGTTCGATTATCATATAAAATTTAACGGAACGAACACAATGATTGGAATACATAAAAGGACAGCATAAGTTTTGATTCATATCGTTATCGTAAATTATATAATGTGTACTCACCTTATTTCGGGAATGTAATTAATATATATTTACATATGTTTCAAAGTAGAGTAACACTGTGTAGGTTAAAAACTTATATTTTCTGTGCAGTATTGTGTGTCTCTCAGAATATGCAGTTGAAGACATGGTCAACTAAAAATCAAATATACGTATGCAGACAGAGAATAGGAGTAGATGCAAACCCCCAGCCCGATGGGCGGATGACCACATGGTATGCCGCAAACAGCATGCAAGCAAGTGGCTAAGACTCGCACACGACAGAAAACAGTGGCGCGACAAAGAGGACGCCTATACTCAGCAGTGGGTGGATAACTACGTCGCGAACTCATTAAATTTGTATGTAAACGAATAGTCCCCAAGTAGTCATTCCAACTATATGAAATTTTGTAGCAATAAACAAAATTGTAATCTTTAAATTGTTGTTTGTTAAGATTGGGAAGAAATCATAATATTTTCTACATTGTGGGTTATTTTACTAGTTGCTATCAAGTACTAACTCGTTCTTTTCACTCGACCAATGCTATTAAACAAAAAGGGCGCAAACGACATCTATAAATAAACGCAAAACAAAAGCTATGGCAGCAGCTGCGCAATAATCAACCTTATCATACGAATCTTCTGAACATCCATATCGTTTGAAAACATTATAAATAAAAATAAACAGTGCAATCGATAACCGTATTCATGAATATTTCATGTCTTCACTGACCTTAGCAACAACTATAACGTGATGTACCAGCCCAATGATATCCAATTGAATAATAATACGTAATTCTATGCGATAATCAGACATTATGGTTATTAGATTATACTAATACTAAAGAAATAATTATGGAAGAAATAGATCCGAATTTGAAATACATCCGTTAAATGATTTCTTAAGTTTACGCGAATGTTAGACATTTAAATTAAACTATTTTACGAATTTTAAGTAAAATATTAAAACCGCAATAAAATTCGTAAAATAGTTTAATTTATACATCCGTTAAAACTAACAACTTAGGTATCTACCTCATTAGAAAATTAACAATGAAAATAAAATAGAATCAAGATCAAATATTAGTATGTAAATTAACTTGGACAAATTTTAGTTTGTAAGGAACAAAGAATCCTTTGGTATTCATAAATAACTTACAAATAATTTGCCATAAAAACCTTGATATTCATTTCCAAAATTATACAAATTAACGACGAGCTGGGCATTGATTAGCGTTATAAGTTATGGCTGCGTCATATTATAAACAATACCGACATTGACTGAATTTTAAATAATTTGATTCTGCATGAAATCGTACGTTACCCATCACCTTGAGATATCTGATATTAAAATTTATAGAACCCAGTAGCAATTACAATGAGAATCAATAAAAAAAGAATTGTCATGGCAGGTATTTCTCTATTCCTTACACAGTATACCAGTTAGTGGACTAACCTAAATATATTTAAATTAAATATACTGTTAAAAAGTGCAAAATTGCCAAAAGTGGAACGTCATTTATCAACGTCATTCGGTGACATTTCACGGCTTAGGTTCGTAATGGAATGGACACCGCAGAGCTGAATAAAAAATATAACTGATTGTATGAATTATAATCGACACTTTGGGAAACTTAGATTCCCATACTTTTTAAATAGTAAAATCGTAAAAAATTCGGAAAGTTTATTTATTTTATTACCTAAATATACTATGATATTATAATATGTATGACTCGGGATTATCGCATTTTATATATTGATGTAGTTTTTTATCTGAGTTTAAAATTTAAGTAAGAATAATATCAATTACACAAAAAATAACAACTTCGAGTATTATTCAAAATAATGCCAATAATGTATTTTTGTTACTATATCGTATTGATTCTATAAACTTCTAGTCACGAAATGAAATAATTTTAAAATGTCGCACCTAGAGCGCTATATAACACCCATATCCGAATATAAAGAGATCTTTTAGGGCATAACGACAACTTAGTTCATGTCCAGCATTTGATGAAGCAAGTATTCCATTATCATCATCCGCAGGATGTCCACTGGCGAACATGGCCTTCCCTCAAAGATTTGCACTCTTATCTGTATGTATAGAGCCGCGACAAATCCCCCCATGCATAGGCGTGCATCGGTGTGGAGAGCGAGCGCACAAGAATTGCCTCGGGGGGTGTATGCACACGTTTGGTACACGTACTAATGATATTATGTTAGTATTATTATAATTGTTCCGCTTCCTAGATATTTGTTTAACAATAAACAAGTAGGTAGAATATTAACATAGAGAAATACTTATAAAAATATAGATTGTAGGGGTATATTACTGTTGCCATGAACATTTTCTAAGTTTCTCACATATTATCAAACCTTATAATTCTAAGGAAAGTACAATTTTTTTAAAGACAAGACGTTGGATTTTACAACTCGAGGTAAGGAGGTGTTTATTAGTTCCTTAGTGTGTTATGAACAATGTGGAATGAATTTTGTTACAGTTGTTGATAATTTTACTACCTAAACAAACTCTGTATGATGTATTAATATTAAAATCATGCGATGTGGTTAAAAGCTTAATACACTCGAATACTATTTCGTAAATATATAAGTTGTCGTATAGACGCTGAAGAAGGATAGATGCTCTGATCATTATATAACATAGAGCTGTTTGATCGGGGCGTCGCCCGCATCAAGAAGACTTTTATCCTGGAAAGAGTTTTCCAGGATAAAAGTCTCGCTATATATTTTCCCGGGATAAAAAGTAGTCTATGTTCCCGGGGTCTCTAAATATCTCCATACCAAAACTTCATTGAGATTTTCAAGCGTTCAGACAGTAAGACAGATGTGGCGGGATACAATGCTTTATAATATATTTTTTTAAACTTTTAAGAGCAATAATTCCGACATGCAGCGAATGCTCTCAAAAGGAATAAAATTTCTCAATTTTTTTACATTTTTCATTGATGCTACGATCCTATTAGTAGTAATTAGCGTGATGTTATACAGCCTAAAGCCTTCCTCAAGAATTTTTCAATTCGAAGCAATTATTCCTGAGATTAGTGAGTTCATATAAACTTTTCAGCGTTATATAATTAAATCGATAATATGCCTTATACATTACTATGAACCCTCTCTTCGGTCTGTGCTACTCAGTATAGGGGATTAGAGGTGTCCTCAGTCATAAAGCAAGCAAGGAAGAAATTTTTTTGAATATACAATGCGGATTACTGTTACAAGTCTTATGAGTAAAATAAAACGATTTTTTGCAGCTAAATATAAATATTTTAACTATATCTTGTGATTATAATCAACGTTTATTATTATTATTATTATTTATTACAAGCACTATAGTCTTTGAAAAATAAAAGGCATTTCACCTTAGATTTCAGATTCTAGTTCTATTAATTGAAACCCCGACTGATCAGAAATTAATTAATTTTCAATTGCAGTAATTTTAGTTTGAAACAGACCGACGCCATTGATTTATAGAGTAGGCGGGGACGGCTGGTCAAATTGATCGGCTGGTGAATAGGCGATTCAATTCATCATACATATCATGTATATGAGAACGCTAACGTATAGAAATTTCCAGTGGCATTTTTTATGTAATAACCGAGGTAGCTAATTAAACAGTCGATTATTTAACTAATTGTGTACGCCTGCTAGAATTATAGATACTAAGTATAGGCACAGTCCATTAGAATTGACACGCGCTAAAATTCCAATTGTATTGGGAGATTATTAGGTATTTGTTCTAGGATTTGATGAAAACTGGTTTTTGGACAATCCGGGATATCAAAAAAAAATTAAGACAGAATATATAGTATTAATAAATAGTACATACACATGTGAATAAATAACTAATCAACATTACTAGATATTCACTAGAGCAAAATATTACTTAGGTACTGCGTTGACACGACTTCCTGTGTAAATTTTAACAAACACATGTAATTACACGTGTAAGATCGAATGCTTATCGCGCTTTAGTACAGCATATTCTATAAATTGAACAATTCAATGGTCAGTTACTGAGGCGGAGATGCTTCTTATCTTTAAAATAAGTAATGAATATGTTCAAGAAGTTCTTTTATTGTCCTGTCATCAGCGACCAATGAAAACATACTTAATTTTTGGTCTCTAACAATATTTATCACTTTTGGAAAGGAAACCGTTCTTCGGCTCACCTTTACTAAACCACCAATATAGGCGCAATAAATAAAAAATACTTTTTTCGGGTAAAAAACTTTTTAAATTTTGCTTATAATATACTTTTTTTATAATTCTAAGCAAAGGAAGCATTTTTTTAATGAGAAAGATTTCTTTTTTTTACAAGAGAGGCGATGATTGAGATCGTGACAATTTTTATCTATTCAGCTTCAGCTAGTGTCGTAGGTTACTTTAAAACTCATCACATTTTTTGAAATCTATTGAAACTTCACGTTATTTTGAAAAAGGGTTATAAATTAATCAAGCTTCACGTGATATTACAATTATTTTTCATATCAAATCGTTTCCTCGACGAGCACTCGTCTGTAAATACCGTTGGTAGATTTATTATACAAAACAACTTAAAGTTGAATCCTACCGTTTTAAGAGTAAACCAACAAGAATTGCACATTCTATTTCTGTAAGACTACTAATTGGATTTTGAATCTCTATTCTCTATTGTTGATTGAAGTTTAGTACTCCTTTTTAACTACACATCCATTGTTTTAATTAAAATATATTTTAATTAGACGAAAATTCAGATGGTACAATGACGTCTTAAGCCAAAATTTCGAAATGCTTCTCCAATTCCATCTGAAATAATAATAATCTAGATAGATTTTTTATATGGACAGTATTTAAATTCTTGCCTGCCGACAAAATAGTACTCCGTACTCAGTCAATTCACCGGTTCAAACGTAATTTATAATTATTTGCTGTCGAATATAATTCCAAGAAAAAGCCATAAAGCGCGCCAGTCCAGCGCTGAAATTGAGAAGGCCAATGGCCGACAGCCGATATGCAATCTATTTTGCACTGAGAGAAATTGAAATTAATGAAAGCGTATTACATGTGATATATGAAACCTTTAAAGCAAATAACCAATTATTAGTAGACAAATTAATATTTTTGATATGTATGGGTTTTATTCAGGAATCACGATAAAATCTCCCGATTATTTATTTGACGAGACTTTTCCGATGTCAATGCATAAGTTCGTAGCCGAAGTTCGGCGTTTTTCGGGCTTGCAGTAGGTATTGGATGTTATTTATTGCCCCAATTAGTCGATATCAACAAGTACAAGTATAATATACGTTATTATTCTACTACTTATATAATATAATGTACAACGTAATGAAAAACATTAGTGACATATCTGCAGAATAGAAGTTATTTAAGTTAATGTGTCATAATGATTTTATACTAAATGCTAATAAGTAATATTTTTTTTATAACCTCATGGATTAGCACTATATATGCGTCATGTTATTGTTATTGCCAGTATAGGTCTTTTATTGAAAGATAATAAGTAGTCATCTCTTGTTGAGCAGCTGATATTAATAAATTTGACACCAAATATTATTTCGTACTGGTTTATTTGTGTAGGTTCACCTCCATTAAACTCTCTAACCTTTGATTCGAAAGATTAAGTAGCATACATACCTTTTTTCCGAGGTTTAGAGATTTTGATATTTCCATGATAAATTCCATCATAAAAAGTTTAGTGCTTTAGTTTTGTCTCTTTTGCACTAGTTGATTTAGGAATTTGAATAACCCGATACCAAATAACTTTTATACCAATTTGCATTGCTATAGGGTATATAAAAATCACACTAGTTATAATAATATAATAAGTACGTATACGAGTAAAAGTTTTTTCATAAAGCATGTTTATAATACGTTATGTAGATTTGGAGAAAAAATTTCAACTATCCATAATAATAAGGCAAACAATAGGAGGGGTTCGGTCTTCCCTACGCCACCGGGATTTCCGAAGAATGATTCACCGGAAAACTAGTAAGTAATAGTTTATAAAAGAAACAAAGAGTAGTTAATGCAATTATAAAGCTATTATTCCCGCATGCCTTATAACTTACATGAAATTCTCAATAATTAGCCGCTAGACTACCGCTGCTTTAAAATCGGCCGTTAGATATAGGTTTATCAAAGGTTATGTTGGACACTTGTAGCCAACTACGATCATAACATACTTCAAAGGAGTATGAGCAAAAATAGAATGAATGCTTTGGAGACTATGGTTTAAAAATTTACTTCAATATGTATTTTGTGCGTCTGTTATAAATTTAGGCAATTTAAGGAATAATGCTTACGTATCTCAGTTTCATTAAAAATTCTATGTTTTGGGAGTAACATTCTCTTTTACCTGCGTTATCTAAACTTGAGAATTTTCTCCTTTTTAATGGGTATATGTTTACACTTTAAGTTACCACACTTTAAAGTGAGGTGACATTATGCTAAAATAGGACGATGTTGTATCACACTGACGTGTGATGACTATTACGGTCCCCTTAAACTAATGGTCGTAGTAGTGGGAGGAAAGTGCAGTATAGTACCTAAAACCTTTCTGCTAAAAACTTAGTCTAGCAAAAATCGAAGAATGTACGAATTATTTTGATGTTACCAAGCTGGACGTACCTATGATATGTACTATTTTCTTAAGTAATTTGTTCATCACCAAAAAATAGGCTACTATTCTACTTCAAAAGAATATATGTATTGGTAATCGAACACAATCGGTGAACATACTTAGATATCTAATAAAAGTACATGTGTTATGGAATGCTATATAACACTAGAATATTCAATAACTTTAATTAAATCCATTAAAAAAGTTAAGGAATGAAACGATTCCACACAAGTTAAAATACATGACAAGTTTTGTAACATCGTTTAACATGTTATAAAATAAAGTAGAACATATTTGTCCATTTTATACTTATCAGTTCATAACCGTCAGTTTGTTATAATTGAGTATTTATTGTTATACAACTAATTGCAACAAACTTGTGTTTAAGAATTTGACTTAACAGGATAACAATCTATATTTTTTGTAATAATTCTAATAAAATATTGCCTTACAAATGTTTTGATATATTTTATAGAGCATGTGGGGGAGCTCCTTTAAAGGACACGAAAGCGAATAGGTATCGTTTTAAAACAAATATTGCTTACCGTCTATGCATTTTGTTTTAGGTCGTTTTATATATAACGAAATCTTTTTAAGCGAACCATTTTGATAGATATTGGTGAAAAATTCAGACACTTGCTCTTATCACATTATGTTCTCTACTATTTGTAATAACTTATATTTATAATTATGACACCACAAGTAAAGACGAACAATTTTTTTTTTAATAAGTAAGTATATGTTTTTATAGAAGTATATAATGGATTTTAATATCATAGAAGTACATGTACTTATCATTGATATTATATGTGTTCTTTTAAACAAGCTAAATACACAATAAACACAAGTTATGTGTAATAGGCATCTACGTTGTATGCGCGAGTACCTTGCGCGGTTTGCTGGTGGCAGGTATATTTTATATCCACCCGGATAGCGACCACCATACACAACATGTAAAACCCGCAATAGTGACCCACGTAAGTGTGTCGTAGTCCGGGATCTGCCTGTGTATATCCGGTTCCAATAGGCCGATATAATTGTGTCGACTGCAGGGGGGTAATCATCTCTTGTCATTCGAAATTCTATTGAACCCTACTTACCATCAGGTGCAGTAGGGTCACTATATGTAAAAATACCACGTCTTTACTCGTCAATATACAGTTAAGTTTGTGTAGTACATGTACAGCATGGCGGCAAAAATAGACAAGATAACGGGCAGATTCTTCCATACGAGCTTTCAACCGCTCAATACAAGTAGATAGCTGTCACAAGCATAACACCAAACGCAACTGCAGTAGTATCTATTCATCGAACATCAAAAGCCTACTTTGATCAAATTTTCCCTAACTCGCAAGGGAGACACAAGAAACGACCGCTTCAAAGATAATATCGGTAACGCAAACAAAAACGTATATTGACATTTCTTGACAAGTGGTTTGTAACAAAGGGTGTGTAATGTGTGTAAATAGTTTTAGTATAACGTATTGTGTATGATTGCGTGCATATAGTTCATACATTTAACATGCTATGTCTATTCGTCTGTCGTAAATTTTTGCATTGTTTGATAGTTATTCACAACCTTTATTAATAACGAGGTGTTGATAAATACTGTCGCTAGTCGCACTGTGAACTTATCGGAGATAAGAAGTAGTTTATATTATGTTAATTTAACATATACTTTGTCAGTGCAGATATGACTGTTTGTGATAGTTTCTGTGTTTATTTCCAACAAACGTCCAAACATTTCGTAACCTTCAACATTAATAATATTAGTAAGCTATTGATTGATTATTAATCAATTAAGCCCCGCGAAACTGCCTATAGAATATCTCGTTAATTTAGAGCTTTGGCTAAACGTTTATCTTTTAGCTCAGAGTTCGTCCAATAATTAGAGTTGATTCAAATTCCGCGGATGGAAACTAAATACGCTAATACGAATTTTGTATTATGATATAATTGCTGTACAAATTATGAGTGAGTATTTCGCAAAAAGATTTGTATCGTAAGTAGTATTTAGTGACGGAACTCATTTCGTAGATACTGCTCGCTAATAAAAATGACTATAATTGCATGCTTTACAAAAATATAATTGTTTTTAAAACTATCATGATCGTAATTAAATAAATAAATTAATTCAATATCTGGTTTACAGGAAACTGGTAAAAATATGGCTTCATTATACACTATAGATGTCCGCATTTTAAAAATTGAGTTGTGATATGAAGATATTTTACAAGAAAGTAGTAAAAAAATATAGTTTTATTACAGGGTATATATACTTAGATGCGCAACTTTTTGAAATCTATTTGTGATATAAAGACTTTTAATTTTAAGAAAAATTATTTAATGATTATAATCGATAGACCCGTCCTTGAACATTAAACCATAAATGAAAATAACGCATTTTCCTTACGGACATGACATTAGTAAACATTTTACTCATTTTTTTCGTTCTTTGGAACAAATATCTTAGAACACATTTTAACTTTTAGTAATTGAATCTAAATCTATTCAAATCGTTTTTTTCTATCAATAGCTAACTATTGATTCGTGTGGTATTTAATACTGTCGCAGTATTTTATTTGTATTCCACGCCATTAGGGCGTTTATCCTCTATGAACACTGGGACATCTATCCTTTTAGTAAGAGAGGGAAGTCTTTTGTTATTTAAAATCTATGGTATGTAATAAAAGAAACAAAAATATTTTTAAGACACTAGTAATTCTACTATAAAAAAAGTTTAGTTAGATTTGTCGCGTGTTTTTAAATGTGCTAGATACTAACCCCCTTATTCATAAACGTTTTTTATCTAAGCACAGAGTAAAGTTGTGATAACAAGCCTGTTTCTCAGTGCCCAACGGCACTGAGAAATAGACATAGGGCCGTTGTGATTGGTTATTATTGTTGTATTTCAATATTAGCCAATCACATCGGCCCTACGTCTACGCACTGCGAAGACTGCCATGCCGTCAGCACTGAGAAACAGACTTGTTATCACAGCCTTACTCGGTCTTTAGATAAAAAACGTCTATGAATAAGGGGGTTAACGTTTAGGACATAATATGTCCTTTGAGGCTTCTAAACCACAATTCCTATACACAACCAGATGCACAGACATATGTACATATTGCAGTCCTGGATTTGCAAATAGGCCGTATAGGCCGCGCCTTATGGGGCCAGCCTCTTATGGGTCGCAGATTTCAAAAGATGTTCACTCGATTTAATTAATCATTCGTTTTTTAACTTTAGTGCCTTCCATAATACAAACAAATGGAAATGATTAAGTATTTTAGAAACTTACATACATAAATAAACCTATCTATATGGGGCGGCGGAAATAAAGTGGTCTACACTCATAAAAAATAAAAATTCGGCACTGGTACGCTGTACATGTTATTAGGATCATGATGTTGATTACAGATTATTTATATGTATATTGTATACCATTACTGAAACTATGATACCTAGATTTAATAAATTCTCGATGATAAATATGTAAAAAGTATATATACATAATAATACTATTAAATTATTCGACATTTATATTTAAAAAATAAATAACAATAATATTATAGTTACTTATTGATCCTTCTTTGCAGTTATTTTACTGTAGAAAAACTCAAAGTAAGCATAAAAGCTGTTATTACAACATTCCGCGACAAGTAAATTATATGGGGGTGAAAGTGCTACACGGTATTTTTTCTTGAGCGCTGTATGTCCGGTGTGGAATAATTTTGTATAAGTAGAGTAGACGCGTAGACGGCCGGCGTCCACCGAGGGCGGCGTAGTGCGGGGCGAGGGTGTCGACTACCACGAGCCACCCTGTTCGCACAGCGGTGCTCGGCGCGGCGGTGTGCCGCTCTGTGTTCACTGCTCAGTGCTCAGGGCTCAGTCACACTCGCGCCCACATTCGTGTCCGCCGACCGTCGCGTTCGTGCTACGGCAATCGTACCGCGCTTTCGACTGCTTCGCGTCACTGTTCTTAGCGGGCGGGCCATGTATTCGCTTAAACTTTACACTCTCGTCAAATAATTTAACAACTGAAAATGAGAAATAAAAGTTGGTGCGGATGGACAGTATGGCATTGGCGGAGGTATGTATTATTTTTTTACAAAGTTTACAAAAAGTTTTCGTTGTTCTGTCGACGTGTGCCGGTATCTAATGAGCATTTGCGATTTATTCTGCTGCTCCGCGAGTTGTTTTGGCTCTGCACGGTGTTTTTTGTCCCTCGGGAACATTCTTATTTTGATTTGCTACTTTATGGCCACAAAGGTGAATAAAGTAGATATCATTTAAAGGAATTAAAAGAAAATAAACTGGAATTATGGTATCAGGATTTTCTTTTCTGCTTTTGCAATTGTACAAGGGCAAAAATTAAAACGTTATTGACTTCCGCTCTTTAGGGAACTAAAAATGCTTTTTACCTTTAAATAAAAAATTATGGGCTTTAAATTCTAATTGTTATTTTATTACAATGAGCTATTAAGAAAATAAAATGCCGACATATAAAAAGATGCAATAATTAGGAAGTAGGTGCCATCACATATTGCGAGGTCTTATTGAGAATTTCTACAGTTTCAGTCAACTTTTTGTCGTGATTTTTAAGACCGATAGCCATATCACGTACCATATTTATTTAGAAATAGCATGCATCCTTAAATACGGAAAGTATTCATATTGTTATTACAAAAATAAACACATTACCAATATATTCTGGTAATATTTTTTATTTATTTTTATTGGGATAAGTACATCCGTGGTAACACTGTATTATAAAATAACTATATAATGATTATAACTCGAAATATTCAATATCAAAGTTTAATATAGTCTTTTTCGATTTGCTGTAAATAATATTTTCTTAATTCGCAGTGCTTTCGTAATTATAATGAGATCGCAATTAGAAAAGGTACCTACTTTTTAAATATAAAAGGCCGTTTAATATTTTTATGGTCTTAACACATGTGGGCATTTATAATTAAGTAATTTTGATATAAATACTTATCCAATAATTGTTGATTTATTTAGTAAGTATTTCGTGTGTCACATACATAAGTATAGCAGTAACAATCGTTTTATTACATTAAAGGACTTACCTTTGTCCATTGTCCAATGTCCGTCGGCAGGTTACTTGTCTGGCATTAGTTTGTCATATCATTATGTTTTTCTATCGTTGAACTGATACTAGCTAAATGTAACCGAAGTTTTAAACCTTTTAAATTTTAATAAATCAATGAGTTGACTTAAAAGTTTAATATAAATATAAGATTTTACTTCATTTCTGACCCTAAAAGAAAAAGTCCTAAATAGTAATTATACCTTTCTACGTTTAATTATCATTGCCAAATTATTTATTGATCTAGTCGAAATCACTCGAAAGATTGATATTGGATTTATATTGAGACCACGACGGCCGGTTGTTCACACCAATAAAGTATAGTGACAAAGTAAATTAAAATCAATGTAAATTAACTATTAAATATTGATGACATGTTTAAGACAATAAATACTGTTAACGATTCCATTTGTATTTTCTTTTTCTATGTGTCTCTTTCATCTTGTGACGACTTTTGCGTATAAATTGATAGTTTGGCCCATGGGAATCCCAAATTATTGTTTAAGAGATTATGGCTTATATTTTTAGGTTACTGTGGTGTATAATGTAGCGCGTAATGGATAAAGTACATTACCAATTCAATCACAAAATAGGTAAATTTTCATTCAATAATTCATTCGTAATATCCTAACCATTTGCGGGCAACTGTTATCGAATATCTAGCCTCAAGTTCTAGATATCTCCACATTGAATCTAATTACAATTGAGTACTTCAGTTCCATGCAATTCCATTATTTGAACAATTTGAATTTATCTATTTGGTCTAGTTTAAAACTAAGTACACCATATTATAATCTAGATTTAAAAATATTTTATTATAAATCGAATTCGTAGAGATTAACATTCTCACTCTTTTTCCTCACGATATATTTGTCGCGTATGTTAACATGAGTCGGTGTAAATTGCCATATTTGTACCTTAAATAGCTGATATCGATCACAGATGTCAATCTATCGTCCTTTATTTAATCTCTGGACGGGTGGATTTTCGTACAATAAATTTTTACCAGAAACTAACTCTTTGGAAAAGAGTTATCAGCGAATTAAGTGTGTACATATCTAACATACCAAGTACTCACTAACTGTCACTAGATTTTATTTCGCTAATTAGTAATTCAAACGGTTACAACAACATACGGTCGGAGTTTAAACATAAAACAAGATTTATCATGGAATATTTAACAAAAGTGTTTGAGTTCCCATCAGTGGGAATTCATCAGACTATAAAGAGAGATATGTGTTTACTTGAAAGCTTGTACCGAGTACCTAGTTAAGTTTATTTTCCCACACCATTAAATAAGTTTTGGTCGAATTTAAAAACAACCATATTTTTTTTCTTTATATGTTATTCTATCAAATGTAGATTAGAAAGGAAGAACGTGCCACATCGTTTCGAGCCGGTCCGAGGCCTGGGTTGCTTTTTTGTAACATCAATAGCACGTAAAATGTGGTTTAGTTTCAATTCTCATCCAATTTATTCTAGACATTTGCCTGCCACTGCATTCGTTGCATAAAGGTTTCAACTTTACACTTGTCAAGCATTTTTCTCATTCCTAGGATATTATTATAATATGCAGACACGGAATTTAAATCTAGTTTTAGTAATTAGTTTGTAGTTTATATTAGGTTTATATTTTCTGAAGATTTGTAAAGCGTCAAAGCTATTTTTATATTATATACCTAATATAGTAACAGGTTTCTTAAACATATTCGAGCGTTCGCGGGCAAAAATTTGAAGTGCAAAGGAAGCGCAAGCGCCGCTCTCTAGAGTTATACGTCTTATATTTCCCCGAAGGACTATAATACTTATGTCTTAAAATTAGGCGATACAATTCCAATAAAATTTTAACTCTGCTTTTTGTGTCGTAAGTCTTAAAATATCATGTACGCATTCTGAAATTAGCAGGCATATCCACGTTTCATTAATATCGATTAGGTTAATTAGCGATTGGTTCAACCTCTCAGTATAATGCGATTAATAAACTTACAAAACTGTAGATGTCACTAGGAGGCAGGATTTATGAAAATAAATCCATACTCGCGCCCGTCTAATTATAATCGCTTGTTAATTTCTGCTAAGGAGAAATATGAATCTACATTAGAAGAGCTACGAACTCTTAAATGGCTGTACCTTGCTAACACTTCGACTTTCAATCTGTGTAATTGACTTTATAAAATTATAAAGTCAATCACACAGATTGAAAGCATATATAATAATAATAATAAGCCCGCAGGGGCGGCTTTGTGGCGAGCCGACGGTGAGTGGCGACACCGCGTTCCCTGATTCCGTGGGGGCTAAATGAGACCCCCTGACCCTTGGTTTGCCTTAACTGGCCGGCTAGGGGTGGAAGTCGCAAGAGCTAAGAACCTAAGCTCCAGGGTGGAAGTGCTCAATCTGCGTAATAGCGAGGAAGCCCGCTCCGGGACGCGATAGCGACCAGCGATGGTGAAATCGGTGCACACCTCTCGACACTCTTAAGCCACCCACACCGGTGTTGCATCCTTGGCTTACGCCACTTATGGGATGCCCATCTAGTGGGGGGCAAGTCACCGTCTGCCTTGAATACATAAGATTGAGATATTTTACTTGGCAGGCGTCCCGTTGTCTCAGTCAATAGCCCAGCAATCAGTCCAGCTAGCTCCCATCCATAGACCCGGTATAATTCCTATCTTTTCTGCAATAGTCCCTGCACCTTGTAAGCGCTGTCTTTGGCTGTATTTCCTCCATAAGTATAGACAGAGAGAGTACTCGCAAGTTGTATAAACCCCAACTAGAGTAATGTATCTTAAAGGGGCCTCTACGTGTTGGATCCATGTCCCCACGCAAGCCTTCCAAAAGGACCGGCCTTTATGCTGTGATTTCCCGCAGGAAAGATACAACATAATAATAATATAAGTTCTGTTCTATACACTGTCCCACTGTTGGGCACGGGCCTCCTATACTACTGAGAGGAATTAGCCTTTAGTCCACCACGCTAGCCTAGAGCGGATTGGTAGACCTCACACAACCTCGAAGTTTCTATAGAGTAATTCTCAGGTATGCTGGTTTCCTCACGATGTTTTCCTTCACCGTTAAAGCAAGCGATAATTTAAAAAGAATACACATATAATTTTTACAAAAGTCAGAGATGTGTGCCCTTAGGATTTGAAACTGCGGACATTCGTCTCGGCAGTCCGTTCCGCAACCAACTAAGCTAGCGACCTATTTATGCTCACAATTATCGAACCCCGAGAGTTTCGTCGAAAACTAATGGGCGTAAATCCAAATATATTTTGTAATTGAAAGCATTTACGACATCACTACTAAACTGCCTCTTTATACATTATCTCAGTTATAATCGCTATTCATAACTGATTCTAATTACTTAATAGCCCAATAATTGGTCTAAAGGCCACGTATCTCGACCAGTTGATAAGATTGGTGTGTTAAATGTACAAAAACAGATGTAACTTGTTTCAAATCAAAAAGATTAAACTATATCGGGTCTGTTTGGGACTGTACCTACCTCCGTTATAATTCGTAGATTAAATAGCTTATAGCGATAAGCTTTATATTCAAACGGGACTTTCATTGAATTTCCAAGATTGTTGTGTCACGGTTAACAGCCATTTTCAGTAAACGATCTCAATCTCAATCTTCTATCAGATTCTGAGAATTAACTAATCAAAATAAATCCTTTGTAATCATGTCAAAACGACGTAGGGTATTTAATATAGTAATGCATTTTGTTAAGTATTTATTAACACATTTGTAAGTAGAAATAAAATTTTATATAAGTCCTTTGTCGTAGGAAAATTCAGAAATTTTATTCAATTTCTGAACGTCTTCAAAGTCTACGAAAGATAATACGTTGAAATTCATATTGTGTAGATAATCCATTTGCTTGATTCCCCGATTTTTAAACGAATATACGTTTTGTAATCTAATACTACATTAGATGACCGGGATTGTTCACAATATGTCTTAGTTTAATAGACATTCTGTAAATAAAGGATGAATGAATCGTGGTATCATCGCTTATTAGTTGCTTATGAATAAAATTAATGTTTAAAATTGGAATAGGTTATAAACTACGGATAAGTGTTTGCAGTAATTACTGTTCAATGTCGCCTGAGAGTGAGGTACTCGTGTTTTCAACTACAGATACTAATTAATGAAAATTCGTACATATGATTATCGTAGAGATTTTAATAGTCGTTAGTGAGATCTCATTCTTTGGTTTGTTTTTTTATTAACTAAAGGTTTTGTAACTTGGAAAGGTACTCGATCATCCGTTCCGCAATGCTACTCACAAATTATACACACGATATACGATAGAAATAATGTATTTTGCCTGCAACCAGAGACTCTCAAGGCATGTAAACCCGGATTACATTGTTGAATATATTATAAAATACATTGTCTGTAACCTGTAAGGGACGTTGTACATTCTAAGACAATAAACTAAAGTTGTCTTTAAACTTCCCAAAACAAACATGTTGGAGTTCGAGCGAGCAAGTTATTTGATCTGATGCGTTCTTATGCCCGTATCATGCGTGATACTCGCTGAGGTCTTACGTTTGTTGTTGAGAGAATAGCTGCTTGGAAATTGTTGTAAACGAGTCCGAATATATAAAATACCAGAATTTTGTTGTATTATTTTATTTGTACATCATTATTGTATTTTGTTTTACAGGTTAAATTAGCTAATTAATTAACTGCTTCAATCAACGTAAACTTTACCTATAGACTCTGGTTTTCCAATATTATCTGGGTTAACCCGTTAGAGCCGTAGGCTTGGCATTTTAGACTTTTTTTAACCGACTTCAAAAAAACGAAGAGGTTATCAATTCGTCGTGAATTTTATTTTTTTTATTTTTTTTTGTATGTTTGTTACCTTAGAACTCGCTCATTTATGAATGGATTTGGAAAATTCTTTTTTTATTCGAAATAATTTCTCTCCAGTTTGGTCCCATAAAATTTTTTCAACATCGCTTCAGTAGTTTGGTTTTAAAACTAAAAAAACTAGAATAATGATGTCGTACTAGAAAACGAAATCGCGAATTTTGCTTTCCTATGACGTTTTTAGTTATGTTTTTGCATTGAGTGTACTTCTCATATACTTATACATATAGCATAACATCTTTTCCGAGTGTCAGGGGTAGGCAGAGGCGTAACATTTCAGCGCGATAGTCGTACTGTGTGTGAAACATATCAGTTGTTTTTGCGTTAGGTTTACTTGAATCTACTTCTTACATACATAAATATAGCATCACACCTTTTCCCCTTTTCAGGGGTAGGCAGAGGTGTCACATTTCAGCACGATAGTTGTACTGCGGGCGAAATACATTAGTTGTGTTTTTGCTTTGGGTTTAGTTGACTCTACTTCTTACATACATACATATATATATAGCATCACACCTTTTCCCCTTTTCAGAGGTAGACAGAGGTGTAACACCACAGCGCGATAGTCGTACTGTGAGCCAAATATATCAGTTGTGTTTTTGCGTTAGGTTTGCTTGAATCTACTTCTTATATACATATGAATAGCATCACACCTTTTCCCCTTTTCAGAGGTAGACAGAGGTGTAACACCACAGCGCGATAGTCGTACTGTGAGCCAAATATATCAGTTGTGTTTTTGCGTTAGGTTTGCTTGAATCTACTTCTTATATACATATAAATAGCATCACACCTTTTCCCCTTTTCAGTGGTACTCAGAGGTGTAACTCCTCAGTGTGATAGTCGCATCGTGAGCAAAACACGACTACGCCATCGAGACGGTCTATTTTTTACTAACACAAAAAAGCAAAAAATAAAAATAATTTTAACAAAAAATTAAACCGCCTTCAAAAACCACTCAAAACCAAAATATAATTTCACATAACAGTATATATATTGGATACCAATTTTGGAGTCGGTGCCTAATTAAAATTGCTAGTTAAGCTAGATAAATACATTTACGAATATACGAAAACAATGTGCTGCCAGCGTAAAAAGTCAGCAAGTCAGATCGTCACCGGAGATAAACACACCGCCGCAGCATAGCAAATGGAAGCTATTAAGGATATATTTAAATTTGTGAACTGTACACTACCCAAAATCTTCCCCTGTTACATATAGCTGGTCAAATGTGGGTATATTACACTCCCTGCCTCGAAAAAAGAGGAAATAAAAAGATGAAACACCATACATGTGCTTGGTATTACACCTTTCACTGTGTATGTTTGTTAGTAGTACACGCAAACCTACTCCTTTTAATTGATTTGAAAGAAATTTAGCTCATAGACGGAGTATGTAACAAATATAGCTAACTAGCAATTTTAATTAGGCACCGACTCCAAAATTGGTATCCAATATATACCTGTTATGTGAAATAATTTTTTGGTTTTGAGTGGTTTTTGAAGGCGGTTTAATTTTTTGTTAAAATTATTTTTATACAACTTTGCGTTAGTTTCCAATTGTAATGGTGTCAATGTATCCTTTATATAATCCTAATCGTTACAGAATATTTAATGTTACATTACAACTAAATAGTAATAGGCTATTAGTTTTAAGAACTTTCCGCTGCCAGTAAATTTTCGTTAGTGCCATTACACATTTGGTAAACATCCATTGGGGTGGTAGATTTCTTTTTTTACTCGGAAAATAAAATATAAGGGCACCGCTGGTATTATCGCTCAACCTATAAAAGTATTCGCACATAGCTTCATGCAATAATAAATTGCGTTTCTGAGAAAACTCGATGAAATCTTTATATCCCCGATATTGTAAGAGAAAATAGTCGTGACAAAATTGATTTCGTTGTTTTCGGGAAATAATGAGAATTTATATTTTGCGCCACACTTCATACTTTCATTTCGTACGCCATTATGATAAACAATGGATTGCAATATTTTAAGTGTTTATGTTTGGGGCACATTTTTCTCTGAGTCCGGTCAAACAGCGCACCTACCTCGTTGGGCAACGATTCTGCACACAAGTTTATAAAATTTTACATAATGAGTTGAGAAACTCCGGCGGTTAAGTTTTTTCCGTAGCAATGAACTTACAAAACTCACGAATTTCATAATTTATATTTTTTTATTTCTTAAATGAACTAGATATACAACGAAGTAGAAGTGGATACAATATGTATTATTAATAGTCCATATTCACAACGAATGTATACCTAAGTGTATTGCTACACATTCTACACAAAGTGGTATTGGTAAATATACCTTAAAGACAAGGCCGTCTTTAATCTGAAAAAAAATTTGCCTGTCTGATTTTGATCAATGACTAATATTTTGGAAACATTGATAAATAATGCAGCGTAACGATTTAAGTCTTGTAACAGTTATAGCGCATTGGATAAACTGATATTATATTTAGTTTTAAACATACACGCGATGTGGTTAAGTATTCCAGATTCTGAATGGGACGACTATTGTTATAATAAAATAGTTAATATCACATTTGCCCCCAGTTACCTTAGACAGCGAATATACAGATTTATAAAGGATCCCTTTGAGGAGACCTATAAAAACCGTACCTATATTCGTTCAGTTCACGTTCTTGGATAAAAACTTTTGTCGACTGGCACGCCAGACGTGGCTAGGTCTAGACCATCTGGTGCTTATCGATTCAGTCACTTAGCTATCCTGCTAATACATTTTTTTATCTTACATTTGATTATAATTATAATAGTCGTATTTGAGAAGTACTCGGAAAAGCATTTAAGACAATGGAAAGGCTTGAAATGTGAATTAAGTAAATAAAAATCTCTGACTTACAACAATATTAAGTAAGTATATATAGTAATTACATAATTGAGTAATTTTTAGTCTGTACGCGTTACAGATCAAAAATACTTAGTTAAATACATATTTTGTAATTCAGTGCCCTTGTATTAGAATATTTCTTTACATTTTTAACTTCATAACAAGCCAAAAACATATAACTGGGTGTGAAGTTGGAACTTCAAAAAGAGCAATTAAAATTTCCTGTGGAGTTGAAAACTGACTGCCGACACGTCAAAGTCGTGTAGAGTCAAGCTGTGATATGAATCTACGGCACGAACACACAGGCTCGACCGAGGTCATACCATTGTCAACGTTGATACCTAGGAGTTAGATTACACGAGAACTTCAACGCCTCGATATAACCGCACCCTGTTGAGACGATGCAATTTCTAGAGTTTAGCCTTTCATTTTCAGTATAAGTTAAAAGTATTTAACAAATAGAGGCAATTTTATAGGATTTATTCCATGTAATGTTTGAATATACACATAACATCAAAGAGAATTATAATATATATGGAAACATAATATGCATTTGTAGTGAACTATTTGAAGGCTAGTCTCTATGGTATATATTTCTTTTTATACCTTATATGTGCTAGAAAGTATTTAATATAAAATAAATAAATACTTATTTTAAAAATATATATTTAATTAAAACTAAATGAATTAAGGAAAAATATCTAAAAATAGAGTAAATTTTACTTGTTACGATGAAAGATCAAAAAGCCTTCTGATTTTTTTTTAACTATGCCTGAACATTTTTCTTAAAGTTCATTTCTATCAAATTTCCTACTGATTAGGGTTTTATCCATGTAAGCTTCATAACTTCCCATTTAAACCACCCCTATTTCGCCCTTCATTTAAAATCAAGTATCCCATGTCCGTTTTCGGAGACCGGAGTTCAAACTATCCTCATAACTATTTTTTTCCATATCAGTAAAACCGTTAAGGCGTGAAATGTATGAAGCCTACATATACTAGTTATATTTAGAGTTATGGTCAATTCTCTTTATTTTAAAGGTTTTATTGTTACATTTTTACAATATATATATAAAAAAATATGCATATAAAAATATAAAAAAAATTAATGACCCTTCGATGGCGAAGCTCAAGACCCAGGCCACCGGCGGTTAGGGATTCAAAGTGAGGAATCTCCTCACAATGCGCGCCGTGTCCAGCAATACTGCCTTCTGCATCTGGCTTCCAACCCAACGGCCAATTAAGGGCTTCTGAAGATGTTGGTCGAGGCTTTTTGGTATCAACCCATGCGCAGAAAAGACAAACGGAACTACAATTGTAGAGTCCACGTCCCACACGTCGGTAACCTCATGTGCCAAGTCTAAATATTTAGACATTTTATCTTTTTCGGCCTTAACAAGGCTATCGTCATGCGGAATGGTGACATCAACAAGTATTGCCCGGCGCGACAATCGATCTACTATCACAATATCAGGCTTATTGGCAAGAATTGTCCTGTCTGTGATAACAGAACGATCCCAATACAGTGTTGCATGATCATTTTCGAGAACTGGTTGTGGTATATATTGGTAAAATGGTACTTCAGAAGACTCAATACCATATCGAAGAGTAATTTGCTAGTGTACGATCTTGGCTACAACGTTCTGTCTATGAAAGTACTCGCCATTAGCAAGATACGAACAACCGGAAATTATATGCCTGATGGATTCACCAGAACGATGGCATGCCCAATAAATATTGACCGTACCGTCCTTCAGGATGTATTTCCTATATGTTCATTTTGATAACTTCGTCCATAATTGCAAAGACCAAACCTTCAGTTTCCCCAAAGAGGTTATCAAAACGTAGCCAAGATACGGACGCACGCCGGTCTACATCAGGTCCATGAAGGGCCCGATAGAACCGACCGTATACTTCTTTGCTCTTTAATATTTCCCGGCGCTCCCTGATAGCTAATACCAGTTCTCCGCTAGTTGTCTTTCGCCAAGGAGAGCGGGGTAATCTTTTATCCTTAACTACAAACCTATGCATGCCCACTTCACTGTGAAGGAAATAATCTCAAAGATTGCACACCTCGCGATTATACAAGTCCTTAGCATTAAGTAAACCTCGGCCCCCGCATTTCCGCGGTATGTACAATCTCATCACTGACGATCGTGGGTGGTGCATAGGATGTGGCGTCAGTAGAGTCCGGACCTTTCTATCCAGGGCGTCCAATTCGGCCTGAGTCCATCTGAGTATACCAAAAGAGTACATGAGTATAGGCATAACCCAACCGTTGAAGACGCGAATTTTGTTCCCACCCGATAAAAAAACTGTTGAGTACTTTTCTCAAGCGGCCAAAGAAACGTTCCCTCACCGATTGTTTTACGTCTGCACTCACACAATACCCAGAGCCTCAGGCATACCTAGATATTTGTAGGTTTCCGTCTCAGAAAGGTATTTAAGTCTGTAGAGTTATTATTATTATTTATGCAGTATTGCTAAACTTTTCTAAACTACAAAGTCGATACTAATAACAGTATTTTAAAATGGTATGCAGTTAAGTCGTTATTGTTGTGTGTGAATGAGCGCAATTTGATTTTTTCAATAGATAGCGATTTATTGTTCAGTATTACGATCCCGTGAGGCTTACTGATATTTGAATACCATTATAACAATACACTGAGTACACTATAATCTAGATATTTGATAGTGTTTTATTCTGTCAAAATAGGTACAGTAAAAGGTATCAAAATGGATACATGCTAACATAGGTACAATAGTTTTTATTTTGTTACTCATACTTCAACTACAGTCAATCGGACACTAATGAGGAACCCTATTTGATTCCACCCCTCTGAGTTTCGGACCCCAAATATATGCAATATAAAACGCGAGGTAAATAAGAAGGGAGAATACAGCTGCACGAGCTATGTACAAAGTTCCCCTTAAATCTGATTTTAATCATAGTAGTTTTATTACGCAGTATCTTTTTATAAAACTGCGTCGAAATTGCGTTTCATAAACTTTTATAATAGAATAAATATATCATTTAACAAAGTATCTATATCGTTCGGTGCGCCGCGTCGTTTCCTTTTGATCAAATATTTTGATAATTTGACCAGTGTCCTTGGGAATAACCACATCTTTACAATATTGAAGACCTATCTTAAAAAGGTAGTTGGGAAATATTGAACGGCGATTCATATGTTGATATGTTTTTTATAATATTCTCTTATTAACTACTATAAAGGTTATTTTTATATACCTTTGCGGGCTATATTTCTATCAGTTTAATTTCAGCCTGGCTTCTTTTAACTCGTATCAAATATAAAAGGAACGTGTACCTGTTTAATTTACGAATAAATGAAGCAAAGGATTGTTTTTTCTTAGCCTGCGCGTACTTACTAAGCTGGAAATGTCGCATTGTTTATGAATATTCTTTCAATGATCTACCTTATATCTTAGTAGGGTAATTTTTAAATCAGTAACGGGCTTTTATGTGGATATTACTATGAGCAAGACTTAGTGACTTTATATACACTGCTGTTTTAAACAATATTAAAGGTTTTATTGTGTAGTGCTTGGTGGAAGTTATTCACCTAGCAATAAGATATATTTTCTCCACATATCATGGAGACGACCTTTCAATATAGTCCCAAAAAAGACGATTAAGTACAAAAATAAATTTAAAAGGCATTAGTGGGAAACTACACAATGTATTGGAAAGATTAGACTAGATTTTGAATTTGTTCCCGTTTTATATAAAGCTACTGTGCGGTATAATAAGTGACAATATACTAGGTTGCCTGCAGATTTAGAATTAAGCGTATTCTAATAAAATTTGACTATATTACCTAGTATTTTTTACGTACCTTGTCTTAATTTAACTGTCAACATTACAAACTTACTGAAAATAAATATGTAAATGGAAATGCAACTGAACATACAAATACACTGTATTCTATATAGTTGTCAAAAAAATGTTGCAAATTTCATATGGCATTGTACACTTAATGTATTATAATAGGTGAGCCAATTTCAGAGCTAGAGTCCTAATGATCTGTGATAATTCCTGTGATTAAATTGGTAGTTACTACGCACAAGTGAGTGTGTTTTTCTGTGCTGTAATAACTAAAAAAGGTGTTTAACTTCTTTTTATGCAAATTATTCTAGATACTGACCCAGTTTTCAACCATCTTAGATCTGCTTTATTATTAATTGAGAAATTTTGAGCACAAAAGCAAATACGGTCTTTGGACGCTCATAGTACATACCTTATATTTGGACTTGACGCCCTTTAACTTCAGGTTCAGAAAAGTTACTCTGCCTTGCCTGTATAATATAATAAATGAGACTCCGGCAGAATTTTTCATAACGTATTTACTAATGTAAAAAAAGCAATGAAGCCGTAGAAGAGGTAGAAACATTTAATCTAGTAGATGTGTAATTGTTTCAGGTCTCGGCATTGCCCGGCCATTCCATGGATAGCTCCTTTTTTTCTCGGTAAAACTACATACCTTTTAGAATCAAAGCGTGCAGACATTAATTTGTTCAAACAAACAAATAAAACTGCAGGCTCAAATTATAAGCGGAGGACAAAGTTTTAGTTGTTCTAAAAGTGTTTTTGGAAGCACTAAGTATATTGGCGAAATATACTCGTAATTTATAACTTAGTCGGGTAGACTTCAAAAGAGTATTTTCGGTAAAATATCTTTACACACCAATTATCACACATAAATATATCCGACTAACAGGCGCTGGTTAAATCGATAAACATTAAGGTCTTCTTAATGCTTGCTCCCTGTGATATGGCAATCTCATAACACCTACGCATGCATAACCAGTTATAATAATATTATTTACACTATTTCCCTCTTATCTTGTGGTAAATAATATACCTGTAATTTATTATCTCTTTTACTTAATTATAATTAATTAAACTTTCATGGCTTCACAATATTAGAGGAGGAGTGTTTATGTTTCACATCTGCGTTATGTATCGTTTTATGATTTTTAAAAATAATACAGGCTTATTTTGACGTTGCGTTAATAAAGGAAACCGCATACTTATCTATTTGGAAATAACACTTTACATTAAGTTACTTGACCTGTAGATATAAAATATAAAAGAGTCAATTTCGAACAAAATAAATATTAATAAAAAGTAATTTTAATTTTACGCGCCCTAATGCCACTAGTATTACTCTAAGAGAATTCGTCGTAGCGGCAACATCACGCTTTTAGGCAGAAATACACTCACGCACACGCCATATTCGCATTAAACTACAAAATTATCAAAATATCTGAAAACTAAAACCAAGATTTTTGGTGAAAATATTCGTTATGTCCTGATTATTTGGTACAATGTCAGCGAAGATAATGAGGAGTATGTAGTATTAATTGAGTAATGCAATGTCAAAGTGACCCTGTATATCAATTACAACTTTCAATAACAATTGATATAATATTAAGATGTTTCAATTTTTAATGTAATATGAAAAAGGATACCCGCGTGGTCATTCTTTATTATTTATTTTGTTAAATGGCTTCCTTAGTGAGAAGAGCATATACGCAAGCCAGGGCATTTTAATACAACAAAGTTCATTTTATAAAGGTTCATTGTTATTTTCTCTTGTATGAAACTAAGAAACTGCATGTTTAAAGCTACATTATTTAAAAGGTTGCCTTTGTTTGACAAATAAATTAAATCTACTTATTAATGAACGTAAATATTTTAGTAATATTAGGTACCTTTTGCTATGTAAACTATAAAATATTCTAGTCGGAATTACTTTCATTAGCAAATGTTTAAAAAGGATGATTTCATTTACTACTTTCTTTCAACGTATTAAAAGGATTTTCTTAATTAAAGACCTCTTGAGTTACCTACCTTCAGCAAAATCCGTTCCGTTTATTGAATGAAACACGGGCACCTACTGGCACATTAACCAGTAAGATGGAATTATTTTTACTCTTGAGTGGAACACTGGCCATATCTACTGGCCGGGTTCATCCATTTCATTATCAAAGCTGTACAAATTCTTTCTCTTTTCACCTATTTAGCTTCGTACCTGCGAGCAAAACTCTCAGCGCTTTATATTTACATATTTTGTACATTACGTGATAGAAATGGTAACAGTTTTTCTTAATACACCATTACCATAAATATTTCTTTCTCACCGATAAACTTTCGAAGAGTCTGCTGAATTATATCGAGCAGACAAATTATGACCTTGTGTACATTACGATATTGATATTAGTAAGTAATCAATACATAATGAATGACCATGAAATTCAGCGGGCGGTAGAGGGTAGGGATACTTCATATTCTAGTCAAAAATAAACATGTCCATTAATTAGCTTTAGAATTATTTTCATAGCAGAATTTTGTTGTGTAACAATTATACAGGGTCATTTTGATATTGCGTTGCTAAATGAAACCATATACTCGGCCTCACTTTTGCTGACATTGTGCAAAAAATCATCTATTAATAATAAATATTTTCACCAAAAATCCTGGTTTTAGTTTATTGATTTTTGATCATTCTGTAGTTAATGCGAATATGCTGCGTGCGTAAGTATATTTCTGAATAGTGAATACTTTTAGTATAATATTGCAGCTGCGACGAATTCTCTTAGAATAAGTAGTGGTGGAATTACGGCGCGTAATATTAAAATGTTATTTTCGAGTAGATAAGTACGTGGTTTCATTTAGTAACGCAATGTCAAAATGACCCTGTGTTCGACGGCCTCGGTGGTGTGTTGCAATGCGTGCCTCGGAAAGCACGTTAAGTCGTTGGTCCTGCGCCTGATCTCTCTCCGGTTATGTCGGGTTGCGGTTTCACCGGACTACGAGAGTGTAGGTAATGTGCACTATAATATCTCCTGCTTACTTGGCTGATCTCAGTTGAGATTGTCCACCGTGACAGAAATTCAGCTAAGCTAGCAGTTTACAATATATGAAGAAAAAAAAACACTAACTTCAGGTTTGATGCGTATTGTTATCAAAATACAGTGGAATCGCTCAACATTAAAGGTCAGATATCACTACTTCAGAATTATTCAAAACATGGGTCTCTGATATATCAATATCAAATTCTTGTATGCTACATAACACCGTAATTAGGTATAACCGGTCCGTACGTTATTGCCTTCATCTGATAAAATATTTGTTAAATATGATTTTAAGATATCAAATACATTTATACAAAGAGCATTTGAATATCGCTAATGATAAACCGTAACTACATAGTAATAATGTGATTTCGCTAAAAATATTTTAATACCAGCCGTTTAAGTGGAAATTAACGTAGCAAATGTATCTCATTATCGTAATATTCGATTGACGCAACCTCCATTACAGTGAAAAGTTAGGAGATTTGGTCATTACGGTAGGCACTCAACGCAATTTAATCAAGATTTCATTCCATCGGCTTGACATTTGACACTAGCTGATAGTATCGGATACTGGGCGCTATAGATTTGTTTTGTACAACTTCCTTACTCTGTGATTAAGGCGTTTAAAAGTTACAATTACGTAACAATTTAATCTATAGGAAACTTGTTTTGTATACTTAATCATAATAGTAAACTATAAAATATAACAACATAGGAAAATTAAAGGAAGGATTGAAAATAGGACGAATGTTTTATTCAAAACAATTTGACTCACTATTTACTTATAAGTGTATAAGATAATAAGTCTATAGTTAATAGGGCAATTGGTTTTCTTTATATGCAATTATATTTTCAGTAGGGTTACTTATATACAAATATTAAACAAAGATATTTCCATCTAAAACCTATAATTCTGTAGGTGTGTATATTTTTAGTTTTTCCTGTTGTGTTTTTGGTAGCGGCAATTTCTGAGGAAAGAGGAGTTAAACTTTATCCAATGGAAACATTTCTATTATCCGGGATAAAGGCACCCTATTCCTTTTCGGTACGTTATTTCCATGACACTTCTTCTATTATAAATGCGAAAGTTCATGAAAATGTTCATGATGTTTGTTAGAAAGCAGAAAATGCTGAACGGATTTAGATAAACTCAGGCGCATAGAACGACCATATCCTGGGTAAGCGTATAGACAATAGACATATGTAATACACGGATACTTTTTGGCCAAGTATGCAGTCGGACTTTCTTCCCATGTCTTTAACGCTGGTGTTCCACGCGGACGAAGCTTTCAGCAGCACCAAAGTTTCTTCATAATCGTGATAGGGCTATTGTTGTAAAAATATTATATGGATATCAATATTAATTAGAATTATTAGCGTACTACATTATTGGTATTATACATTTTTAAATTGGAGTCGTTCAAGCGGAGCGTGAACAAGCAATTAAACAGGCCGGCATAATGGTGCCGACCTTCTTGGGATGATTATCTCTCTGGGCGGTCAATATGTTTTTTGGCGTCTCTTCACTTATCATCAGGTGCAGTGAGGCCTGGATAAAAAAAATTATAATGTCACATATATTATTTATAACTATTAATTAATAATGATCGCGTTTTAAGTTTGATTATTGAACTCTCGAGCAAATGATAGAGCTATTCGCTTTATTTAATTATCTGCCATTGCAACTGCTGTCAGCCAGTGTCTGACAACACTCATGCCTGAAGAGCGTCTGAAATCGACTCGATTTCAAGCCGCAACTTAAATAGATATTTATATCAACAATAAATAGGAGGGTTGGGAAAGATTATAATTGTTGAATATTCCGTAGTAAAATAAATACTTTAAGATGTTATAAATTCATATCGACGATGTAAGGCTAATTGAATTAAGCGACATTCTTTTCGAAAAAAAAATATTACGTTAAATAATCGTAGAAAAAGGTGCTAATTTTAAACATGTATTTTTTTTTTATTTATGATATCGGGCAAATATGTACATTGGTTTTAAGACCAATATATTAAGTAAGAACGATAGAGTTCGACGACATCTGCTTTTGTAGCACATAAATGTTTAGAAAATAGATGCTTAGACCTAGACGAGAATTTATGAAACTCAGTGTCGCTTAAGTCAATTAGCCTTTCAACAGTCGAAATGTAAGAGCCTTCATAGGTTAGGGCATATATGTTTAATAACATATAACGATATTATACGGGGTATAATAAAAGAGTTGTTATACTTACTCCCAATAACTACCGGAGGTGCGGAAATCCCGCCCAGTTTGCACAAGCTCCGTACGTAGTATGCAGATCTACATGTTATTTGCGTACTATCTAACACAACGTTGACCTCATTTGCCAAACGCTGTATTGGCATAGATGATAGCTTCTTCATAAATAAGTTAGTTAATATCATTACACATGTTCTAGAGTAGAGAAGTGTGAACCGACAAGCGGGCGGATGTGTCATATGGAGACAAATGTTTGAGGGATCTGCAAATATTGGTCTCAAATCTGGGTGTTGTGGGATTTAAATTCACATAGATTTAATAATCATGACGCCGGGTAGCCGTATTTTACTGTAGAAATGGAATCACGTGTGTTTTCAAATGTTTAGCGATATTATAATTATAATTGTAAATAGCTTGACGAATATAATTATGTATACATACAATTTAATTCTAACATGTCGATTGTCTGTGCTTTAAAGATACTGAAGAAAAATTAATGGTCTTTATTAAAGCAACTAATGCCAAAACAATTTTTTTTCGTTTGTTTGCCTGAAAAAGCTACTGCATGAAAAAAAATACTGCATGGAGTTGAATGCAGTTTCTCCCAATGTATTTTAGAGGTCTTACTTAAAATATAAGCTCCATTTTGTCCCATCAAAATATAAAGCGGGACTTTTATCCGGGAAAAACGTTTCACGAGCGCAGAGCTGCGAACAAAAGCTATTTTTCTAAATATAATTATGTTCTCTCAATGAGCATTATCTGATAGATCTATGAACAATATTATAAAATAAACTATAACCTGGGATCCTCGTGTCGGTTCAATCCTAGAGCAGGCAGCCGAATGGAATTCCTTGTTACGAAGGGCGTTAACGCCAATCCGTTACGGGTTAGGGCAACTTATTGTAAATTAAATATTTACCAGCATCACCTCAAAAAGCGCCTTGCACCAGTCTATGTTACAGTGAAATGGTGGCAGTCATAATTATGATTGTAATTAATTTCACACGCTCGCTGTAGGAACTAGGTCTTTGCGTTAATACTATTGATGGCATCCTATCTCTGAACACGTTACTCTAATCGCTCTATAATTAGCCTATTAGTTATTAGGTTGCGACGGTGGCACCCGGTAGTATGTTGGCGCGCGCTAGAAACGCGTTTAGTTGATAAACTTCCACATCGCGTCTGAGCGCCACGACGGTACTGCCATGGAGCGTTTTCCGTTTGACCTAGCCATACAGGAAGTGAAATGTTTGTTTACATCAATATAGGTCAAGAAAGACTAATTAGGCGTGCCATTATAATTCATAACGTATCTGCACGATATTTTATAAGTTCCGCATTCAAACTTACTCTAGTATCTATCATATTAAGGAGCGTAATAACCCCTAAGTTCATTCACATCTTAAAAATAATAACCCTGAGTAGGATTCGTATTCCTGCCCGAGCAATAAGCAAACATTTTAGCTGCCAAATATGACCGTTTCCTATTTGAGATTTGAAGCCTAATTTTCAAACAGTGACGGAACTAGTTCGTGTAAGCTGTCACACACATGGCGCCGGTTGTGTCGGTGCTATGAGCGAACACTCGTCCTTTTACAGCTAAATACACAGGCATATCGTTTAGTTGTACAGATGAGGGGATGCGTTATGATTTTGAACTATTATTAAATTAACAACTATAGGAAAATTACATAATTTATAGAAAATATTATACTATATAATACATAGCAAAAATATTGTATATTTTTTGTTATACAACATATTTAGGTACTTAACCTACTCCTACGCACATCCCGAAATTGTGCTAAGCGCGTGTAATTAATTTTGAAAGATGAAAATCACAAAGATTTTAACATCGTTATTGTTAAACTCATATTTTTTAAGTATAGAGTTTTTATTAATATATTATTAATTAGCCCCGCAGAGACATTTATAGACTGATTTAGAGTTTTTTTAAGGTACTAAAAAGTTTGACTGCCTCGGTGGCGTAGTTGTATTGCATGCCCGGTATCATAGCGCTCTGAGGTCCTGGGTTCGAATCCCGGGTCGGGCAAAGTGATATTTGGGTTTTTCTGCTCAGTATCAGCCCGGAGTCTGGAATTTGTGCCCGATATGGCGATAGGCTCGCCCCCTATCACATCATGGGACGGAACATACTTGGCGAAAAGTGGGTGCCTTAGTTGCGCCTCTGCATACCCCTTCGGGGATAAATGCGTGATGTTATGTTATGTTTATGTATGTACTAAAAAGTAATTCATAGTGACAATTTGCACACAAAATTTCCTATTTTGAATTTATCAGTTTTATTGATGTTATTATGGATTTTCTAAAGATTATTTAATCCTTCTCAATTTATATCTACTTTCGCAATTATAATTAATGTAAAATATCATCCAAAGAATTTCACAAATTATTGCATTTATAATAAATGCGATAGGTTGTGAAAATATTTGGATGTTTGAAAGAAGTATACGCAGAAACAACCGAACGTATTTAGATGAAATTTCGCAAACCCTTTCGGGATTCATAGGCTATTTTAAATTCCGGTAATTTGGTCCCTTGGGACATAGTGTTTTTTTTATCTCATTGTTTAAATAGACAGCGCTGACATCTCTCTGTATTTTAACGACTTTTGTAGCGAGAAAGGCTTTCACGCGGGTAACGCCGCGGGCAACATTTAGTATGAAATAAGTAGTAAGACATTTTCCGAATGTGATATATGTGTATACCTATATTTCCTGTTTTATCAATCAATACCTACATGTTGAAGTTTGAGTCCCATGCAAACGTGAGCGCAACGCCGCAGGCAACAACAGCGGTGACGTGTTTTAATCTAGTTATTAAGAAAACCCTTATGCTTCTAGTGCTTAAAATATAGAATCGAGATATTTATCGAGATATTTGTTATGTTATTTATTTATGTACTTAGGTGTTTTTGCCGTAATAAGATAATACATAGTTGTTAGTATTTAATATTTAGACGTGGTTTTGCGTTATCTACATTGGTATATTCACAAGTTCAATATTACCTATTATTAATCCATTAAGCGCCTAGTCAGTGCCTTATTATGTTTATGTAGATGTGAAAATGGTAATTTGGGTCCAATATCCTATTTGCGAAGAAAAAGAGGAAATAATAGACCCGTTACGGAACCGACGCTGCATTAATATCAGTCCTGCGATTAATACCTACTGTTCGCACCCAGTTATGTTAAGCAAAGTAATTTTATGTAATATCAAGATTACGTCTTCAAGCCCATTTTTACTTTGAATTTAAGTACACTGTTTTACGTATAATGGTGAGTAATTGAGTGGAAAAGGAGAATTGCTACGCACCTGGTTATGTGTATTGGGCTCGTCTTTTTATATCGTTACCTATTACATTTTTTGGGATCACATAAACTTTATTCGTTTCAAATTGTAAATCATTAAGACTAAATTTATTGTCGGTATCTAAATACAAATAAACTGACAAACAAAAGAAATGAGGCGCTGATAAAACTTAAACTTATCTTAACGTATAACGTGTATATATTACTATAGACAAATTCACACTCTAGTACCTACTATTAACAAATAGTATCTGGCCTAGCATCTAGACTTAAGTAGATGAGAGAGTGTAAGGAAAAATGTGGAAGACAGCAAGAAAGAATCATTAAAGCACGCGCTTAAGTTAGAGATTTGTTTAAAGTATGAATTTTATTAATCCGTGATAATGATATTAATAAGTTTGAAGGTAAGAAAATGATAAACGCTAACGATGTTGTACAATAACGTAATGTACGTAATATATCACATTTCATTGTCGATAATGGATTCCGCGAACAGAGATTGTTAATGTTTAAGCGATAGTAGCGAGGTCTGTGTCGGGATTGCAAAACATCACTCATGTAATATGTATGTTTGTAGCCGCAGTCTACAAATAGAATAATGACGTCGTAACAGTGAGCCTTCCTAAATCAAAATAGCTATTTCTTTTAAATTGTACGAAAGGTTTGTGGAGCTGTTATTAATCAAGTTCTTGTTTTACTAATATGAGTTAATTATTTTTTTTATGTCATTGTTTTACTATTTCGTGGGCTTATTTAACTTATTAGAGCGCTTAAGCTTACAGGAAAACGTTCTTTATATAGGAGACAATAATAAATAATATTATATAGCGATTAAGGTTTAACTGCCTCTGATGTTCCATCTAAAATTTATTTTTATAAATTTCACGCTGTACAATTGAATGTTTCTATTCAGCCAGGTAATTTAATAATAACAATTATCATATTAACCTCATTACAAATTAAATATTTTCAACAAAGTTTCTCAATTTATTTATTATGCATGTGCAGTCGGTCTGTTGTGGTAAAATCAATTTTAATTGCTTTCATTATTCAATTTAAATTGATTTTGTCGACTTGTTTATATTTATTTGAAATGTGCTTTAATACTTTTCAAGACTATTTTTCATTAATGATAATTGGTTTTTAATAATCTTGATTTCAAAATATTTTACTAAAACAAGAAGGTGGTCCAATGATTACTAAAAATTCTTTACTAACTTTATTAAGAGGTAAAGCTTCAGAAAATGTTGCCTATAGAAATCCCTAGGTACAGCCAGTGGCGAAAAAAAACACTACAAGAATCGTACATATACC
Organism: Manduca sexta; assembly: GCF_014839805.1. Lineage (NCBI taxonomy): Eukaryota > Metazoa > Arthropoda > Insecta > Lepidoptera > Sphingidae > Manduca > Manduca sexta. Next base: position 10,661,998 of record NC_051141.1, read on the forward strand.
TACATAACATGTTGAACGTCAAAAGTCGCTGATCATCCAGTTTAATACGGTGACCACCTTACAGTATACGAATATTTCACTTGTTGAAGTTACACTGTGACAAATACAATTCAAAGGATTTTATATTATGAATCGTTTCCCATATTTACGGATTCAAAAGTCTAACAAATACTGCTGATTTTTCTTTTCAAAAGTGTTTACCGAATTTTTTAATATCATAGTGTTGAGGTATTCTTAAGATAACATTCATAGTAGATAGTAACATATGAAAGCTACCTGGACAAAAGCTATTTGGTAAAAAATAAAATTGTTTCTAAGCCATATACTGAAATTTGTTCACGTTACAGCAGTATAATGTTGCCAAAGCTGGTTAGTGACTGGACGCATAACGTACAATACATTGTCTGTAGGCCTTTGTTTACTGACTTCTATCCTTCATTATACATGCAATGGACGTACTAGTATTTTACGCATATTATGAACACGTCTATTATTAATACATACAATTCCAAAGGGTTATATAACATCCGCTTTATTCAATTCCGATAGCATTCGAAATGGACCGTACCCCTTAAGGGTCACCTTTGATCTCTGAATGAAAGTAATGAAACAGCGAAAGTGAAATTTAGCTAAAACATTGGAAATGTAATTTTAATTTAATTTAGTCATGGCTTCAAATATTGGCACAAAATAGTAACGGATGCCTGTGTCCAGTGTCGCAGTAAATAATACAATGCTGGCATTATTATTTATTATTACCTTATAATAATTATCAGGATAGTAGATACGAGCATTACAAGATAAACATTAAATAAATTATGGTTTTAAAACGAATCAGTAATCGGGAAGAAATTGCGAATTTTTTTATTTATTCGCTTTTAAGTATTTGCTCTGCAATCGTACAGTTTGCAGCTGTATATTTCGTACATATGCTAGTCAGTTTAAATATTTAAAATCAAACATTTATACTGTAAGTGTAAGATTACGATATATTAGAATCAATATTTGGTTACGAGTGCGTATTCTGAAATTGGATGGATGAAGTTTTCTAACCGCTTGTGAGTTAAGAGATACAGAAATAGAAAAGGAACATCAACTTGTATCATGTTGCTCAAGTGCCTGCTGTGGTCGCGATTGCGGCTGCGGGATACAATTCCGACGTTGTCAAGGGTTTAGTAATGGTACAATCTCTCAGCTGTAGCAACATTGTTTCAAGTATTCCTTTATATATATCTGAATTATTTTATATTTTGTTGAATTATTTATGTTTCTTGTTCTTTAATTTTTTGTATACGTGTTAAGTACATTGTTTCTGTAAAGAAATTTGAAACCTAACTTATAGTCTGTCACGATCATTATGAACAAACCTCCTTAGACACCCTCATTAAGCCAGTTTGTTAAATTGCTTTTTACACGTTTGTAAAACGCCCAGTATTTCTTAAGAATGTCAAACATAAATCTATCAATATGTGCGTTTGATAGTGTCAAATTAGGACTCGCAAACTAGAATCTTCCAATGAAGCCGTATGCTAAAGCTTTGAGAGAAACCAAATTTATTAAGACCACCTAATTAGTTTGCCAATAAGTTTAAGAATTTTAGTAAGTAGAACATTTATATTTTGCACACGTTATGCTCAGTTGAAGCCGGAACACCAAAGTGATTGTTTGGTTTAAGATGTTCGCGTTATGTAAAAACGCCGTGAGCTAGAGGCTGGCACCTGTTCCATATTTATTCATAATAACTGTATAAGTAAGTATGTATGTTCATGTTGAAACAAGTAAGTGTGCCGAGTTGTTTATTAACACAAATATATTAAGTACTAGCTTTTGCTCGTGGCTCCACCCGCGTGAAATTTTCCGGGATAAAAGTCCTTAGGAGTATGTATGTTTCTGGAATGTTAAGTCTTTCCCATCGTCTCAATATATTTTATCAAATTTTATCCAAATCGTTTCCACAGTGTGTCCGTGAAAGTGTAACAATAGACGGAGCTAGTTTCGCATTTACAGTATTAGTATGGATATAGAATTTTTTTTTTAAATCTGCGGCATCCAATGAGTTGATGGCAATAAAACCTTCAAGATTGAATCAGACTTTCTAATAGTTCTGCGACAATCATTAATTTTAGGGTAACAAAAGAATAAAATTAAAAATATCGATACGCCGCTTTTTTGAGATAAATGAACGATACTAAACGTCAGATAAATTAGTTCAGGACAATATTGTGCCCCAACACAAACATCGTTTATGAATCCGGTGGCGACTCTGAAAGGGTTATTAGATCTTTTTACGATTATAAATGCTTCCTAACAACCGTGCTTAAATCGGGTTAAACGCTGGCCTACGTCAACATAAATTGTTTTAGTTGTTACTGAAGTTAAACGTCATGCAAAATGTAAATGAACGTGTGAAGTGTTCAAATTCTGTTCTATGTTTAATGTCTTTTTTGTATTCGGGCACGGAAAAATGATTCTACTGCACCTGATGGTTAGCGGAGTATGGTCCAGATAGAGCGCCAGCTGACGAGGGATGATTATCTCTTGTCAGTCGACACAAATATGCCGGCCTGTTGGAATCGGATATACACAGGCTAATCCAGGAACGCGGCTAACTTGCGTTGGTCACTATGACAGGTTTTAATACCTTATGATGGTCGTTATCCGGACGGATACAAAATATATCCAGCCACAAGTACGACACATTTTTTAAACATAAAGACTACTCATTACGCAAGAACCACTTTACACGAGTAGTCGTTATGGAACATAATATAATTGGCAGATTTTTTATGTTCGATAGAAATACAAAATGTTAACCATGCTTTATATATAGTAATATGTATATCGTCACTGCATTATATAAATTATGATGAATGAAATGTTGCGATACCCTTGATATAATTGCAAATGTTTATTTTGATCACACAAACCACAGGAACGTACGAATTGTTTGACATGTGAATTAGATCTATGACGATAATTTTAGGTTAAAATCTTTGAGGGACTTGCGTAGGTATTGTGCTAAAAGTTTTTATCTTCGTACTAAAGCGGTACCCACGAAACTGAGTCCCGTTTCATCTCTTTTCGTGGGAAAATAGTCGTGGAAAAGCTTTTTCCGAATTGGTGAGCACAAAAAATCAATTTGCGAATCATGCGCATTTCATTTACATTTTCAATTTACATACACATTGTTGTTGTTGTCCAAACGGGTTAGTTCAGAAAGTTTTGGACATATAAATTAATTTAAATAAAGGAAGATAACCAACTAGTTTTGTTAAAAAAATAAATATTTAATCGAAAACAGTTCGTATTATAACTTATATTTTACATTCAATACTCACAAACAAGTGTCACGTGTCGCTCAATTTTTTACTAAAGGCAAATGAAACACCAAAACACATTTGCGGGCTTTGTTTTAATGAAATAAAGCCATATCGGTTCGGAGCGTGGAATAAATAGTGTAATGAGACTTTAAGTAAATAATAATAATAATTAAATAGCCCTTTATTATATACTTGCCCACTGCTGAGCACGAACCTCCTCTACTGCTGAGAGGGATTAGGCCTGAGTCCACCACGCTGGCCTAGTGCGGATTGGTAGATTTCACACACCTTCGAAATTCCTATAGAGAACTTCTCAGATGTGCAGGTTTCCTCACGATGTTTTCCTTCACCATTAATAGCATAAGAAAATGCCACTTAATAGTACATTCAAAATATATAAGGAAAACATAAAATATTCGTTTTGTTGTGGTGAAGTATGTATATGCGGTGTGCATCGATAGCAATCACGTTAAAACAGAAAATATACCGGTTGCCACTTAAGGCACATCGACTTTATATCCCGTCAGTTTTTAACCTTATTCTACCACATTTACTTAATTCATATTTATTTCAAAGGCATCTCCATAAGAATTAAACGTCATTAATACAAATGCCAACATTTATACATATTGCTTGTACCGTTGATAAATATCCTAGATTAATTTTATTGGAGCGAAACCCATCACGGTGCCTTTTCACTTTGTTAAAAAGAAATAAAATGGCTCTTGATTTATAGTATTTGTAACTTAGCTCAATAGACATGGCAGTGCATTAATTTACTGTACCTAATATACATTGCAGTCACATAATGCAAATTATACAAACAAGGTAGAAGTGAAACCGTCTCCAGCGGATAATATATTCTGCATGTTCGTAATTCAACCCTCAACGGTATTTCTATTAGAGAGGCTTCGGTCAGACCAGTCGGAGTGTCCCTTGCGACTGCGCCCTATCCGCTGAGAACGTCGAGTCCGGTTCTGCCGATGTAGAGCTACCCGCTCAACGCGCCAGTAATAACTTTTATTCCTTATAAAAACGTTTCTTGAATATTAATACGAATCGCCAGTTAGCGGTTAGTGAATGCGGACGCCCTTATGGAATGCCCGTGTTTAAATATTCGATGAGCATTCGTTCGTGTGGCGGCTTCATTTATAGTTACTAAAGGTGATTTTAACTTAAAACTCTTTTGATTCGTGTTCTGAATAGACGTCGGCCCTCGCGATACGTTGAATAAAAAGCTTAAGAAATTATTATCGTAAAAAAAAGCAATATACGCGTGTAATGTGTTTGCATAATATATTACTTTACAGCTGTTCGCATTCATTTACAAACAGGTATGATATTGGGGAGTGCGGGTAGAGGTCACGAATGTCCTTTATAATAAGTGAAGCCTTTTATACTCACCTCAAAATTACTGCGCATTTAAAATAACGCATCTCGTTTTCGCTCTTAAAAGCAAACTCAGTTGGAATACAAAAATCATAGCCATTGAACGGACCGCGGGATAAATTATTGTTTATCTCCCCTAATTTTTTGCGCAAATAGTCCACTCTGCTTACTAAATTCGTATTTCGATGTGCTTGTCGTTATTATATCAAAATAAAATTTATTGTCATAGTTGGAACACTGTTGGAGATTTCGAATTGAATGGATTTGGCATTGCAGCTGTGTACCCTGGAATATTTCTTTTAATGTTTACAAACTGGATTTTATTGAGGAGGGCGAGACACAATACAATTCTAATAAAATAGGATTTTTAAACGTATTTTGAATGATAAGAATACTATAGAAGATTTAAAGCCGTTCTTTGTCTGAAGGTTATGTTCTAGTTTGCTCTTTATAATATACACATATATAAACAATGCGACGAAATGTGCTAAAATTGGTTTCTGTTAAGAATAATATACTGTTATTGTGAAGTTGTAAGTTTAGGATCGTATTGTAGTATTTTTACATGGTATAAACAAATGTATAGGTATGTAAGTAGTTAAAGATATTTTCATTAGTGGATAGCAGATACTGTATGACTAGGCTATCCGACACTCTAAGTTTTATTAATAATTACTTATGAAATAAAAGTTTTGACATACAGTTAATAAATAAAGATAAATTTGATTTCAATATATTGTGATTTATCACATATAATACGAAATGGATGCGTATTACAAGAATGTACTCGCATGTAGACATTTTTACAATTGTGTTACTCTTAAATATGAGTGATAGCAATGTTTAAAGGTAGCCAATAATAGTAAATAGAATTCTTAAAATGTAAATGTACAGTCATTACTGAGGGATGGTTGTTCTTTTATGATAGTGTATTTTTTGCGGTACCCTTGTCGTGCGAGAACCCGAGAAATCAATTTGTACCACGTCATGTAAAATAAAGGGTGATATAAAAGGAAGCTCCTACAAATGTGTTTCGAAGATAAATAATAACGATAAAATCCCTCAATTGAGCCCACGAACAAGATTCTTTATATAACGTCTTATCTCATTGTGTTCAAGACTCATACAAAAAAGACCATTGGTAGCCCTTTATGATTCGTACAATCGAACTTCAACGGCGAGTATCGAATACAGTTGTACGAAAAACGGTTCCCGTGATTGAGGTTCATTTTGTTCTCATCCCTCTACAGTCACCTTATATTGTATAATAATAATAATATTGTAAAAACCTGTATTTTATTCATAAAATAAATAGTAGCATTCCAATATCCAAATCACTTCAAAAGTGATCTGGATATTGGAATGCTATAAATGCGAATTTTTAGTTGCATAAAAGAATACCCCGCTGAATATTAGAAAAAAGGCAAGGTTGGAATGTTAATCGATAGTGTTGAGTAGTGATCGAAAGCTTATTGTAAAACCATTTTCTTTTGTACAGCGTTGTTTGGTTCACCTTGTCGCCTTATTTCGCAGTTCCTAAATAATTTTCCTTCCGCATTTTTTTTTATAAATTATGACAACGATTTTTAGGCTAAGTTGAGATGCCGCGCTGTTTATTAATCTTATCGTAAATAGTGTAAATAGGTAATTGGCGTATATGATGCGTGCGATTATATATTCTATAATTGCACGCATCATATGGCCCTGACGAATCACTCTTGATATAGACAGTTAAAAAATAATAATTTTATGCGTTACAATAGACAATAAAGACAAACATGGGATGTGTCATTGCAAATACCAAAAGAAAACGCGCGATCTGTGCTTCAAAGCACCAATACGTAAATAATACATTTCGGTATGAGAGGACGTTTTGTTTTGGATGACCTATCAATTGAGAACATTTTGGACCTGCCAATGCTCGTCATCGTGACAATCCTTTGACTATCAGTCAGTTAGTTTTTACGTTGTAAAATACCGTAAACTTTTTTTTCTATGGATTGTAATTTTTAGCATTATTAATATATTTAGGAGTTAGACCTATTTGGTATAAAATGATGCAATGTTCAGACCAAAACTTATCGTACTTATCTAAGACCTAGTACGTGTTTCCTGCGTTTGTGTTCATTATGAAAGTATAAACTATTACGACATTACAGATAGATAGGTCCTTGAAGGATCTAACTACCTTAATACTATTTAATTAACTTTAACAGTACTCTCGCGAACTCTTCGGGTTTGAGGCAAGTACAGTCATGATAGGTATAAATGCCAGCTAGTGGAATCAATTAGCCGCTCAATGTCATGTTGGTTTACTACCCGTTATCTAGTTGGACGGACTGCAATGGTAATTTAAAATCGCTGAATATATGCGCTCGCGTGTGATATGGTAAATGATATAAATATTTGCGATAACGAAGGTTCAATGCCCACGACCCTTTTTTAATTTAATGCGTAATAGTGCAGCGAGGTGAATAGAGTCTCAATTTAATATAGTTGTCAACATTATTACAAAGTTCTTCTCGAAGTCGAAGGAGGGTTCGCCGCAATTTGAATTTTGTAGAGCCAATAGATTTTATTAGTAAACAGATTTTTTGTTAGAATACATATATTACGCACCTACTTACTTTTAGGCCATGTTTTATTCGACGGTCAATTTGCTGAGTGGTCATAAGATATATTTTAAATCCGCCTGGATAGCGACCACCGCACACAAGGTGTTAAAACCCGCCATAGTGGCCCATGAAAGTGTGTCGCGTTCCGGGATCAGCCTGTGTATATCCGGTTGTACACACCGGCATCATTGTGTCAACTCACAAGGGATAATCATCTTTCGTCAGTTGGCATTCTATTAGACTCTGCTTACCATAAGGTGCAGACTGGTCACTTCGTTCTGTCCGGATAGAAAAAGACTATTTGAATATCTATGGTATTATATCAATATGATGTGCTTTTTTATCTCTGAGATAAAAAAATATTTGAGACAATACGACTAGGATGTAGATAAGTCTAAGGCGCCGTTTAGATGATGAGTGTTCAACGCACTCTTTCGAAACGCGCGTAATTGTTAGGTGGGTACGACACTGCGATACTTGTCACATGTCAGAAACATGACCGGACTAATCAATAAGTTTTAGAAAAACCCTAAATGCATAACATTTTAACTCCATCGCATGACTGCCCGATGCATGATGTGCGGGGAAAACACGAGCAAAATTTTTAGAGGGTTTTTTAACACGCGTAATAAAATAATCGCAAAAGCAAAATGAATACGAATAACAATTTAGCGAAAAACAGCCGCCATTTGTCTGCTGATTTCGTAAAACGACAGAATAATAGTCCATCTCACAATAATCCCTCACGTTAGCTCAACGATTCGCTTCCTAATATTCATACAAATGTGTTAAAGTTTATATTATGTATGCCGGTTACGACTCACGCTGGCTGACGATAAGCTACATCCATAAAGGCAGGCAACTTTAAAAATTATACCAGATTATGTTATTCTACGTAATAAATTTTGTTCAGCTATACCATACCATATACATCTAGCCAGTAAAGATAAATATAAATTGAATAAAATAACGCATGAAAACGTTTACTGAATCACTTTTGCACTTCTATAAAACACTCAATTTACAGTGAATAATATTCATATTGCGCGCTTACATTTTTTTATATCCTTTTAATAATTTATTCTCTATCGAGGCAAACTAATTTAGCAAAAAACCAGTATCACTGTCCGACTTCGAGATTTGTACCCGAGAACTCAGAGGGGTATAGTGTCGCGCACGGAATACAATTGCGCCACTGAAGCAATCATCATTTTGTATCTTATCTTACTTCTTAATAATATAAAATGTTTGTATGTTTGTTAGAAGTAAACAGAATTTGCTTAACGGACCTGTGACCACAAAGTCTTTGAAATGACGAGAGTTTATTTCAATGTCTCACATTTGCGTAATAATAAGAAATCATTAATCGCTTAACGGATTTGGTTGAAATTTGACACGTGGATAGACCAAGTCTTGGATTAACAGATACGCTACTTTTTATCCCGGCAATGTGCTTCCGTGAGAAATATTGGAATTGTCAACCTGATTTTTAAGTAGGTGGCGCTGGCGTTGTACAGGTGGTTCTATAGATCGCTAGAGTAATTTTGGTATATTTATAATGCAGAAAATTGCGTTATAAAGAGGTTGAAGTCGCACCAACTACAGTAAATAAAATAAATCAACACATAATTAGGTATGTATTTCATTCCGTTTACCCATAAAAGTGAGGACAATGGCCGTGGCCTGGGAAACGATTTACCGGTTTAATGGACGTGAGGCACGACTTACTCCACACATGAGAGTCGAGACATAAAGTGCTCTGCGTCAATACGATTACTAAGAAGTCAATAAACACATCCCTAGGTGAAATACACTTTTAATAGTATTTACCAACACGTCATTATTCAGCAACAATAACCGATGCGCAGATTAAACACAATTACCATAAATTATAAAATTAAAACAGATTGCGTTTGTTTTGTAAACTATTAAAAGTCAATTTGTTTTTTATTATTTGGAAATTTTGTAAACCGCGCAACAACGAGTGTGATTAAAAATGCTTACGTTTAATTAGTTCAAGCGTTTTGTATGGAATACATGTTCACTATACTTTACCCGCCATAGCAATGACATAATTTATTATCTTGGTCGAAATCCACTTTTGATCAGCTTAGTACTTGTGTATTCTTTTTCTATACACCTTTCTCAATTATAACCTCGACATTCACATATCTTATATGTTTTTCCTTATTAATTGAATTCATCTTTTCCTTGTCCTCTAAACTTCCATTTATAAAATTTAATTGCTCAATTTCACTCACTTACATTTTGATCTCCTTTCGTAACACGTCACGATACCGATATAAACAGTTTCATCACAAGTGTATACGCCAGTATTAAATACTCTCCGTTATGCTCACCCTCACTTTGTCCCTCAGATGCCGAGCGTCAATACGAGAACTAAAGATTTAAAAAAAAAAACGTTACTTCGCTCACTATGTATTTGTTGAGATCAATTTAAAATATTTTGAACATTACTTTATGAAGAGCTGCGCTGCCCAACACCTGAGGTACCCGATGGTGAGTTATTACCGCCCAGTTTTAAGTCGTGTCTTTTTAAAATAATAGAAATTTAACGCATTGCATTATTTTTATTATTGCAACAACATACCTAATTTATTTTGCATTGAATTTTAGGTAAGTTTTATTATTTTTTGCTTATTGTTACCTAAGATTTTACTGAACCTAGGTGAAGTGTCCCACTCAAGGCATATTGCCCACCACAAGTTTTCTCATAAAAATAAAGAGACAATGACCGAAAATACCCCTGATTTATTGTTACATTGTTACCAAATATTTCACTACATACGTGACTTTTTTTTTATTCAGTCAATTATTTATCGTTTCCATATAAATTTTATTTTGAATACTTTTAGGCCACGACCAAGTTTGTAATTGATTTATTTACTTCAAAGCATTTTTGGAAATAAAACCATAAGAAAAGAGTAATACTTAAATGTCTATAATATACATCCTTACGTAAATATCATATTGCGGCTGATGTAGATCACTCAGGTGCCTTATACGACCCACCAGCTATGATTTAGAAAAAAAAAATGTTTCTTGCTATATTGTAAAATATACGTCAATTTTTTGTTGGTAATTTTATTATTAAATATATTGTAATTGAATCAAAAGTTTATATTCTTTTCACGGAACAATTTTAATCAGGTGAATCATCAAGGGTGCCGTTATCTTACTATAATTCCCAATAATACGTGTCATCGAATTACATAAAAAATAATTTTACATTTTGAGCAAGTAAAATAAATATGATTATTTTCCATTCAAAAACTTTATCAATAAAAATACTACTGTATTATGAATAATTGATACTACTTTCCTCTGCGTTACAGCACGGAAAAATAATTGATGTAAATATATTATTACGATACGACTGTCGAGTCTGAAATTAAATATGAAGCAACCAAACCATAATACAATTATTGCAAAAGTATAATTACCTGCATCATTACCATTAGTTACGAGCATAACTACGCTGTTCTCTTTTATTATGTCTCCTTTCCCTTGCACTTATTTGGCCTCCATCTATTTTACGGTTGCAATAGTCATGACGGGAACCTATGCTTCTTAGAAATCTTCTGAAGAGTCCTCCTCATTACTCCGATTTCGTTTACTCTTCCTTCGCTATCTTATCCAGTCTTTTTTGGAACACAGTCCCATTCGAAGTTAGATCCTTCTCCCGATGGCCGGTTTTTAAAATGATAGTTCGGCAGCCGTTACCTTAAGGAGCATCATCTTCATGCTAACATTTAGTGTATCCATTTATGTGTCTTGTTTAAGTATATATTTGTATTCACGAATCAGCATTCACATAATACCAGCCCTATATTATATACTGTCTACTGCTAAAAGCACAGACCTCTTCTATTATTAAGAGGGTTTAAGGCCATAGTCCACCGCGCTGGCCTGGTGTGGACTGACAGATTTCACATAACTTCGAAATTCCTATGGTGAAATCTTAAGGTATCCTCACAATATTTTTGTTCACCGGTAAAGCGAAATATATAAATTGATAATACACACGCAACCGCGAAATTTTTGAGGTGTGTGCCTTGGGTTTGAACTTGTGGACATTGTCTCGGTCGACCGTTCCATTCCTCAGTAGGCTGTCGTGAATTTTTATTAATAATGTATTTACTAGGTTTATGTAAATTATTTTATAATTAGATATCGTGAAGTTCACTTTCTTATTCTTATTAGAATTATTTTAATAAATATTTCTTCACCTCTATATCTATACACCACCCATAGGTAGTTAACCTTTGCGTTAAGAATATCTATGGGCATTAAGACCTGCCATACACCTTGTGTTGACAATGTGTAAATCACCTACGTTACCTATTTAAATAAATTAGTTCGCAATGCTTTAAAATCAATTAAATGGCAGTAACCATTTCATAAACATGAACAATATCATAATAACAACTCTAGCGCAAGTTTATAATGAGAAAAGTTTTGTATGAGTTAGAAAATTACTTAATCGAAGTTTTTAGGGTACGAAGTTCGTGCGGACGATGACCACGGGTCCAATTCATCTCGTTTTATCACTTCTATGGCACTATAATTATTTGAATGATTTAGGCAAAGACAATATTATGACGAATTCATGCGTTATGGTATTTCAAAATTCAAATATTCTTAAATCTATACCTTCATAATATAATAAAACATAAGAACATGGCATTTTACACACATGTCATGTTCTTCTGTTTTATTATAAATCGAGAGAAAAGTAATAAAAGGGAAAGGTGCTGTCTAAAGTTTTTCTTATTCGTATAATATAACAAAAACCAGCAATTTCTAGAATTATTTGTTGTCTGTTTTTCTCTTGGTTTGTAAGCGCATATTTCCGAAAGTACTGAACAGACTTACATACAATTTTCACAGATGGACAGGATATACCTGAGCGTAGATTAAATGCTTTGGTTCTTTAAAATCCGATTAGGAAAAGTTATCGTCTTAAATATGTTTGCAATTTACAACTAAGTATGTAGACCTTTTCTGCGCTGATGGACTTTTATGCTTGAGGGCTATTTTATAAAAGTTTCCATAGTCTCCCCAATATACTTAAAAAACGTGTATTTTAGCAAAGCTATTCGCCGTCTCGTTTTAGAACCGTAGAATATTATCGTGACTTTGTCATTTGATATCAAAATAATTATCATATCGAATCTTTAGAACTCCTTATTAATATTCATAACAAAATATATTATCTATGTTATTTGGAATTGGGAGGGACTTTTCGTTTCGGTAATTTTGCCGTTGACTTTGAGCATCGTCAAAAAGTCACGTTGACATGATTTCACTCCAGGGGCATGATTCTCTACGACAATGTCGAACTTGTAACACGGCGTGTTTCGTTAACTTCGTGTTATGACTGTGTAAGAGTATTCTGGATGCTAATTTGACATTTCATGAACACGATGAGGTGTGACACATCCGCCTTACGGGCATGTTACGAATTGTCAAAATAACGTGCGGCAATCCAGCGCGTCTATGCGCGTTTAGACAAATTAATTATTTAGATACAACGACTGTATAATTTCTATTGACGATAGTATCCTCTTTACATCGTGAAAACTCAAATATAATATTCTACCTTATCAGAAACAAAACAAACATAAATCCTAAATGATCGAATTAATATTCAAACCTATGTTTTTGTATCTTGATAGTCAAATTTGTGTTATGGGCTCAGCGGTGAAAAATAAGCTACTTTACTACTGGCAACCCGACTTTTGACAACAATTGAGGTCAATCAAGTTTATTTTTCATTACTTCGATGTAATATTTCTATTAGTAAATAGATAGGCAAACAAATATAAAACACGAATGAAGGTATCTTTTTAAACAATGTTTTCTTAATTATGTACATTACAATTAATATTATGTAGTTTCTTTGTGGTGAAAGTTTTGTACCTATAAAGTTTGATAACAATAAAGATTATTGAAGAAATTTTTACTAGTTATACATTATTGTTGTTATAAGTAATTGGTAGACGTCTTAATCAAGGGCTTAGCCAGCTTTAAATTAAATATCAAAATCTTCAAAATGTGAATATCGATCCAGAGAAACAAAGCAAAAATTTCATGTAGGTAATCCCAATCATTTTAAACAATTACATACAAAAGTATGTAATCATGTTGAATCTAAAATTGTTTGTACAAACACTTCCTTTTTTATTTTAGGAGACCAAAGGCATCTTACATTGAATACTAATGTTAACAAAACTGATAATATCAAATGTAATAATAAAATTATTTACTTTTACAGGATAGTGAATGTAATGCAAGATATTCCAAATAAATAATAGTAAAATATACTCAGTTTTAACAACACATTATCTTTGTTTTATTTTTTATTTGTTGTTCAGTCTTAGATAACATAAGTAAAATTTCTATACATGAGTTTGAATGTTTGTTAATTAATCAGTTTCACCTTAATAACTAAATGAATGTGTATGAAATATGGTACTCAGACAGTGAGCTGTGGATTGAATTGAGTACTTTTTATTCCAAAAAGATTAATGTCGGTTGAGCGGCTAATAGAAGTTACTAGGTAATAGAGCTATAAATTTTTAAAAATAATGTTTAATAGGCAATATACACTTATTTTAATGATTGGTGGTAAGTCTGTTATATGTGAATGTCTGTCTTGATAGTTATAAGGTGTCTATGGCAATGTCTGTTTCTATAGCCAAGTTAAACTGTGTCCATGCACTGATGTGTACCAGTTTAGAGGAAATTGTAACTAGCGTAATTACTTTATAAGACTTAAAATCTTTGTCTCATTCTGAAAACCTACTGTGGAACGTCACATAGTGCTTTGCAATTCAAAGTTCCGGGATGGCATTGTAACTGTTTATGGGCGGTCGTATCGCTTATCATCAGATAAACGGCATCCTCGTCACATTATTTAACTAAATAAAAAAAAAATGAGTTAATGCCTTAACAATTTTGCACAAACTGCATTAGCACAACAGCATTTACTATTACTCATATAACAGCATTCGTGTAAAATCTTCAGTAGCATTAAATATATCAATTCAATTCAATTTTTAAAATGTGGCTTTAGTAAACAAATCAAGTAAATAAGTCTATGACATTGACATTTGACAATCATTTTGAAGTAATATTTTTTCGTTTGAAGACAATCACAGTCTACAGAAATTTCTTTAAATTATTTTTATATTCCTTTCATGTTTCTTACATTTAAGTATATACAAAAATGGGATTAAATAAAGTTTGGCAGTGATTTATTCGAGTTACATCATTTAATATCACGAATACAAACAAAAAAGCCTTTTCAAAAACCGATACTTGCCGATTCGAGGGGATGAAAGATTTCTGAACGCATTAACACACCGTAATATAAAAATATTAAGCATAGACAACCTATCGTATGGCATACACAATACCTATTTTTCAATTACGCATCGTGGCGCGTGTATGAAACGCGTTTGTGTTTAGAGCTTGTTTTGACAACACGCGTTTACGGTGTGTTATCGCGAGTGGCATAGGGAATCAACCTACAGGGTAACTAATATTTTGTAATGTGTGTTATCAAACAAATTTAGAATAAATACATTTTGTGCACTTACACTTACACATTTAATAACTTTTTATTAAGTGCTCGTATAAATAAATTTCGAAATTGGCGAAACACTGAGGAGTGACTTTATCGCGGTGAAAATTTGGTCTGCCTTGATTTATGATACATGTAGAGGCTATGGAGGTACATTTGGATATCTGCACATTTTACGATGTTATTTGGAACGATTAGTACAAACATTGTTGATCCATATTGGAAATTCGTATTCCATTCATTTACCCGCTGACACCGACGGAAGAGCAATCGTTGTTAAATGACCCGTTAATGTGTGTACATTCATCAATATATCCGTATATGTATATTGATGTACGATCATGGAATCGGATTATTCAGCAGTTTGACGTGACAAGTAATTCGCCATGTTATATGCGCGGCCTCAATTATTGAGAATGTATACGTCTACGTCTCTAAAATATTATTTTATTAATACCAGGTAACGAAAATCTTTAATATTATGGTATGGTAATATTATGGTATATAGAAAATAAAACTCCGCGTATGTAAACGTTTGACAGAAAGAGATGAAAAGATTTTTAGCTAAATAAATAAAGTCAATTTACAGCAACACGGAAAAGTATTTAACATTATTTAAAATTGATTAAATGCTCCTTTGAAATCCTAAATTATTTGCCGGGATTCTCAGCAGGGTTTTTTATTCAGTCTTAAAATATACCGTTCATTATTTATTGATATTGCTCGAAACGACATTAGTGTGCAGGTAACATAAAGAAATAAAGAATTGCATGCTAATTCATTTATAAATTTATTAACGATGTTGCGATGATGAAAATCATCTTGATTAACTACAATTCATTTTTTCAAATCTAGCAACACCTGTTAATTTAAATAAATACAAAACCTTTTTTTTATCCTAACTCCATTTTTGTTACCCTGGCAGGGCTGGCTTATACAAACACACCGGACTTTCAGGTGAGCGCTTTGGGCACTCGAAACCCTTGAAATAGAAAAATGTAAATGGCTTAAAGTATTGCTTATTCGTTAAATGGTGGTTTTAATACGACTTCTTATTTATGGATAAAATCTATGATGTCTTCTAACTCTACTAAGATTTAACAAGATTTAAAAACAAAGTTTCTTTTTACAATACATGACTAGATATGTACACTTGAAAACAAATACTTAAATGTAAACATATCGGTACATACATATACATTTTTATGAGTATTTAATTAGAATTTCGCTGGAAGTTCCCTTTAGAGCGCATGTCATCGCATACTGAAACATATTGAAGTCTATAATAAGATTGCCTCTGGCACCTAGATGGCCTTTTAAATACCCGATCCATATTCTGTCGGCGTTTCCGTGCGGTCGACTCTCTAGAGAAATTTATGGGAAAGTGTTTGTTTTTCTGCCTTTAAAAATTACAGTTCAATATTTATCTTAGAAAATGGTTCCGTATTTTAAAAGAATTTGGAGCTCCATATAAAATTGTCGTTGAATTTATGAGTTTTTAGCACCTGCGGGGCCGGTTATAACACTATCCATAACATTGTCATATTACTTTGTTATATTTACTTGAGCTACAAAATGAAGAGTTCTCTAGGATTAGCCTCTTTTATGTTCTTGTGGCATTCTAAACTTTATTGTGGCATTCTGTGGATTTCAATTATTTTATTTGAATGCTGGTTTTAGCAAAATGGTTTTTAGCTATTGCCGATAGAATCTTATATGTCGTTTAGAACTAAGTAGACATATCTATGTGTAAATAAATAGTTATTTATTATTTATTTTACATTAATTTATAAGACCATGAAGTGTCGAAATAGAATTAATTAAAATGTTCTTTTGAAAAAGATTATGCACATCATTACAAAAATGGCAAAGCAAGCTTTGTGAAAGTACGTACGTACGTACGTACCTATACGTACCTATGTACAATAGATTGAAACAAGAGGAAAATAAATGAACATAAAAATCTTTTTGACATTTGCTTAAAATGTGATATCTTGGTTCCCGAACTTGTGACAGGTTGAAGATAGGTTTCATCGAATATAAATCGATTGTGTCACCAACAGGGATTTCATGTGACGAACTTGTAAAGTGATAGAATGAGCGCGTGCAATATCTTTCCGAGAATGCTCATTTTGCCACAAAACAGACTTTTTAATAACTCTGATTATATTATAGTCTTGTGAGTTTACTACTCTTAATATAAATTTATTTAATTAAGAACTTAGTGTTCTTGGTTGTAAGATATGATTATGAAGTTAATAAAAAATAAAATATAAAATAATATCTATGAAATATCCAGAAATAAATTTAAAGAAAATAATGGTTAAACCACGTGAGATGGTTAATAGTAATATGAAAATGTTAATGGGGGTATACTGCTAAAATCAATTTTTCTTTCTTATTTTCTGAGAGTTAAATCTTTAAAGTTAATTTAAATTTAGATTTTGTTAATTAATAATTAGGTAAAGTTTGATTTACATTAATTTTTTGGAAGGGAATGCCCTTCCAAAAAAAATATGTACATCATTCCCTACTTCTAAATATAATTTAACTCAAAGATGACTGACTGACTGACATAGTGATCTATCAACGCACAGCCCAAACCACTGGACGGATCGGGCTGAAATTTAGCATGCAGGTAGATGCTATGACGTAGGCATCCGCTAAGAAAGGATTTTGATTAATTAAGGGGATAAATATGGGATGAAAGTTTGTATGAAACTTTGTCAATTTTAAACCGATTGGGCTGAGACTTTGCATGCATAAAGCTACTATGACGTAGGCATCTAAGAAAGGATTTTGATAAATTCCATCCCTAAGGGGATAATATAGGGGATGAAAGTTTGTATAAATCTTCTTAGATTTTCGACTTATTGAACTGAAATTAAAGATTGGAGCTACTATGATGAAGACGTTCGCTTAAATAGGATTTTGATAAATTCAACCCCTATGGGCATAAAATTAGTTTGAACCTATCAGTACCGGGAAAATATGTAGCAAGACGTATATCATACAGTGGAATTTTATCCCGAAACACTCCTTCACGCGGGCGAAGCCACGAGCAAAAGCTAATTACTTATATTTCCGATACGTTTCGGACATATACCCGTTCCAATATTGCTTATTCTTTTAAAAAATCATGTTAAATGTGCGATATTTTTTGTAAAAGCGGGGTTTTGCAATGTAAAAAGTAATTTCATTTTAAATTTATCTTAAGTCTCTTTATTTAAATTCATTTTAAAATTTATATAGGCAGAGAATTTCATTCAGAGTTCGGAGTTTCGCGTAATGAATGACGCTTACTCCCGTCAAAATGCCTTTTGTTATCTGCGTGTTATTTTTCAGGGGGTTTGGATTCCGCAGACAAAGCGAGGCGCATATTTCACAAGACTCTAATCTCGTTCCTAGTTCACAGAATTTGGGCTTTTTTGCTCCAAAACATGAATGCTCCCAAATTTATTGTATTTTTAACAAATAAATACATGTGTTTGTATGGTTCTACTTAAATGTTTAATGTAAAACCAAAACATTTTGAACAAACTAGCAAATAAGTTATGACATATAATATTATGTTTTTTATGTAAGCAAAATATTATTACTTTTGGAAAAATAAAAATACAATGTTATTATTTTTATTGTTTCAGAAACCCAACGGGTTGGATTCTGACGTCAGTGCTGCTGGCAATATCATTATCTGAGAGTGTCCGCGGAGCAGAAATCACGTGTCCTGATGAATGCTCGTGTAAGAGCACGTTTGACCCGGCGGAGGGCAGCATGGTGCGTGTGACGTGCAGCCGTGGTGACATGCACATCGTGCCCGTGGACTACATCGATCGCAGCGCACATGTTATTATCATATCTGCTCCTCCGGGTCACCCCAACTTCCTTACGATCGGGCCCATTTTCACGCAGCCCACGCCCTTCGCCAATCTCCTTGAGTTACACATCGTAAACTCAAACGTCCCTTCAATCGGACAATATTCCTTTTGGGGCCTGCAAAACTTAAGGCTTATAAATCTTACACACAACAACCTGACAAGTATTGGTGCTGATAATTTCCGAGGCCTTTTAAATCTTACAGATTTATATCTCGACCATAACAACATAGAGCAAATGGCAAGTGAAACTTTCAGACATCTAACTTCACTGAAAGCGCTGAATTTGGCAAACAATCGCATCTCTACGTTGGTGCCAAGGCTTTTCAGAATGTTAGCGAAATTATCTTTTTTGGATCTAAGTGAGAATCCTTTAGCTGATTTAAATCCGGAAGTGTTCAAGGATGTACAGCATTTAAGAGTGTTTAAGTGTAGACGATGTCTATTGAGAAGAATAAATACACAAATTTATCATCTGGTGCCTCACCTCGAGGAATTGGATTTGGGAGAAAATCAATTCAAATATTTGACCTCCGACGAATTTATAAGCTTGAAAAAGTTAAAAAAACTAAAATTGGACGGCAATCAGTTATCGGTGGTTGTGGACAACATGTTCGGGCGAAATCAAGAACTCCGTGTATTAACGTTGGCACGTAATCGTCTCGCCCTGCTGGCGCCAGCAGCGCTCACCAATTTAACCGCCCTTGTACACTTGGACATTAGTCACAATAAAATCGACAGATTCCATTTGCAAACATTCGCACCTGTGGTCGATTCTTTAAAAACTATAAACTTTGGAGGTAATAACTTACCATTAAACGAAATTGCAATCGTACTACAAATTCTACCGGAGATTCACGGCGTGGGTTTGGCGAATTTATCTATACAAGAATTACCTCCAAATTTTTTCATTTACAATGAGCATCTCGTAGCTTTAGACATATCTTGGAATAAATTAACAACTTTCCCATACAAACTTCTATCGAAGACAAAGTTTTTGCAGCGGTTGGATATATCGCACAATAAGTTGCAAACATTGAACGAACAGGACTTGCAGAGGCTAGAAGCGATAGCCGAGGTGAACTTGTATAAGAATCATTGGCACTGCGACCAGTGCGGGGCCGTCACTATGCTACTGTACATGGCGACCACCGTGCTCAACGGCACGATACGGCAGTTAAAGTGTTATTCGCCCATGAGATTACACGGGACTAACTTCGGTGAATTGAGCTTCGATCGACTTGATCCGTGCCCGACCACGCACGAAGCTCAGATGAGCGTGATCGCAGGGCTGATGTTGTTGTGTGTGGCGGTGCTTGCAGCCGTGGCTGCGGCGCTGTTCTGCACGAGGCGCCGCGCTGCACACTACTACACCAATGAGGAGAAGCGACGCGAGCGCGAACATGAGCACCCCGACGAGCTGCTGGGGCATACGGAGCTGGGCAGCGTGGCCACCATCCACGCGCCCTACCAGCTCGTGTCCAAAGGGAGCTAACAATGCGCCCAGCCGACGCCTGCGCCGCCGAAAACGGTGCGCGTTCTCCTCGACCCACCGACCCCCCTCGCGTCCATTTCTACTGTTGTCAACGAATCGGTACCCATGCGTTATTACATTGCGGCTCCACCACCGCCTATGTTTAACTCTAATGATATTATGTGATACGAATATGAAGACGATCTGGTGTAAACTGGAAGACTAATAGTTTGCGCAGTGTCGTGTTTATATTATTAATGTACATATATTAAGGTAATGTTCATGGAATATAAAGACTATTTTTCTATAATAATATTAGAGTTTTATATAAAAAAAAACGTTTAAGATTTTATCAGAAACGGGACTTATAGGTACTAAGTATATTATATGTAAGTTTAAGTCATGTGGTAAATAGCAGCTAACAAAACTTATAATATTAGATATAATAGGAGTATTTTAAGGATAAACATTTTTTCTTTAATTCTAGTATTAATGTTATTTTAGATAAGGAGACACAACTTAATAATTTAAATATTATTTATTTTATAGTATATTAAATAACATGATAATCTTTTAAGATACAAACCATAAATACATAGTTCATGACTTTTTTATAACTAAATAGATACATTTACTTATTGCTGATTTTAATTTATCCAATAACATGAAAAATTATGGAAAACATATTATAGTATGTACATAGTAGATTATATCTGTTGTACAGTTGACAAAAAATATTCAGTTTTAAGGTGTCTACTAATATACAGTTAAAAGAGGTACACTTATTCCCCATATAGGAAAAGAAATAATACGCCGTTAATATTGTAATTGTAATGTATTTTGTATTAATTCTATGTAACCGAAAGAGTAAGATTAAAAAAATAATTTCGAATGAAATCATCGTACTTAATTTTTTTATTTTGATTCTAATCTACATTTAAAGTCAATATCTTGAGCACATTGAGGTATCTTTATTTGATATATTTTATGTCTAACTAATTCCATGGGGAAAGTTTGATAACAGTTTAAAGTTTATCGTAACTTATGAATTGACGATATAATTAGCAAAAGAAGCATAATGTTACATCCTGTATACATAGAGCCACTAGAATACAGTTTTTACTTAGGACGCGGTTCGCCTCGTTACAACTAGTATAATCCGAATACCTTTGTTACAACTAGAATTTCCTAGTTCTAACTACAATTTACTGCTCCCAAATCTCAGTGTTGCATAAAATTAGTTTGAACTTTGAATAATAGAATCAGTTTGAGCTGGCAATCAGTTTGGGTGAAATGGTTTTTTACTAAACACCTAAACGTGAAGTTTTTAAAACATCTACACATATGGCGTGTTATTTTTGTGTAAACGCACTATTTGTTTATTGTAATGAATATGGTAGAAACTCACGGTACATCTTCTTTCTAACATGAATAGGCCCACTCGTCCGGGGACTGGGACACGACTGTCTTACAAAAAGCAACGTGAGGCGGTATATTCTGAGTAGCTAGGGGTATTGCTCGAAGGCCAAATGCCCTGCCACATTTCCTAATCTTTGCCTGTCAGTTTGGTAATGATGTATGTATCCATGATTTTTTCATGGTGTTTATGGGGCGGTAGTGTTAAATAAAAATAGGATGAATAATCATGTTCAACAGAATTGGAATACGTATTAAATATATAAAAATATTATCGTATAAAATTAATTTTATTAATATTTTTGTTTGATTATAATTATTGTTAGTCATTCTGAAATGAATTAATTATGACTCTATTCATATTATAACATAATTATATAATGACTAAAATTTTTATTTAAATAACATAACATCTTAATTCATAAAATTATTTTAAGCTTTAATAAATATAAAGTAATTAAATACAAACCGTGGAGTACTAAGGCGTAAGAGTGCTGTTAACTGTAATTGAACCGGACGACGTGGCTCATAATTTTGTACTCACATGAGAGGTTAGCCTCGAACGTAGTGCAGGCAGTTCGTGACTTCATCCTCCAATGCTCGATAGCCTTTAATAGTTTTGGGTTTCAAGGGGAATAAACGAAATCGAGAGATACACTGCCTTTTTGGATTCATAAAAAAGGTCTGTACTCCATAAGACATAGTATTTACTTAATACTATTCGAACCCACAACTTGAATTGAACAACCAGTGAAATCTTTACGCGACATTACTGAAATTACAAACTAAAGCATTTTCACAAGTTATCGGTCGAGAGGAACTTAGTAATGAAAATATGTCGCTGGATATCGGACTAAAAAAACAGGTAAAGAACATAATACACGAGAATACTACGGGAAGAGTTTATACATCTACATAGACGAAACTACGGGCACAAGTAGTCTCGTAAAATCATTTAAAATGTAAATTGAACTCATAAACTAATTTTGATCATTAATTTTCAAATGCTCTATTTGCTATACTCTATTTAAATATGCTCTACATCATATATTTTCATTTAAAAAAAAAAGGTTTCATTTTAATAATCACCAAACATGTAACCAGGTGGTAGGTCTCTTTTATGCAAGAGGCCGAGTGGGTGGGTACCACCGCTATGTCTATTTCCGCCGCTAAGCAGTATTGTGCAAACAGTGTTGAGTACCGGTTAGAAGGACATTGTAGCCATGATCATTACAGGGCATTAAGAGACTCAACATCTAATGTCTCAGGGTGACGATTGCAGGATAGTGACACGCAGAGCTTTGTAATTAAAAGTTCCGGGTAGTGTTGCTAATATTTATAGGTAGTCGTAATGCCTACCATCAGGCGAATGACTTCACCCCTTTCGTCATTCAATTTATTTTTTAAATCACCACATTTTTTACCCATGCTTTTATAAAAGATGTTCAACTGCATAATATTTTCGGTCTATTTCAGCGCATAGAAAGTTCATTATTAATTCTACGGACAAAACCCTTCCAGTTGGGAAGATCATTATGTCTTTTATACATTTTTGTAAAGCTCAGAGTTATTGTTATATTTTCTAAATTATTCCTATTTTGAAAACAGTAAACAAAGTGTGTCAGTTTTAACGAATAGAGTTTTATAATCGTGCCTAGCTTTATGTTTGTTTAATATAAAAGTCAATAGATTGGAGTGTGCGAAGCCCAAATAAACTTGTTTGGACACTTGTTTGTTGTTAGTTCCTCTCGATAGAGTTTGTAAAGCATTTCACTGATATTCTTTCTATTAGAAAAATACCTAACTTCAGTAAAAGGAATTTTACGTTACCACATATCTCTATAAGCATTGTGTATAAAATTGTTCGTTCGAAATAAACATTGACGGTTTTATTCCTTTCATTCGATTGTTGTTAAAGATTTAAAAAGTATTTTGGTAGGTAAGAGACCAAATCTATATTTTAACACGTTAAGAAAAAACTTTGTACCTCTTTTTAAGCAAATTGCACGCCTGAAGGTGTGACAGATTTCGCATAATTAAAGTTCACACGGTTAAGGTGGAAAAATAAAATTAAAATATAATATGCGTTACAAATATTTTATATTCGACGGTCGAATTTCGACCACTGAACAGACACTAGAAATAATAAATTAAAAATTATTTTTTTGAGATTATCATAATTATTTTTATATTAGCAGGTAGATTGGTTATTATGTGGTTGCGAAGGTACAAATACTAACGTCGGGGTATTAGTTCTGACATGCAACAGAGTAATTAGCAATACCGGCTCGTAATTCATTAGATCCGGTTTTTTATTCGAATCATAGTTACTCCGTTGTCTTATTTATTCAATTATAATTCG
Source organism: Manduca sexta (assembly GCF_014839805.1). Classification (NCBI taxonomy): domain Eukaryota; kingdom Metazoa; phylum Arthropoda; class Insecta; order Lepidoptera; family Sphingidae; genus Manduca; species Manduca sexta. The sequence continues at coordinate 10,686,058 of NC_051141.1, forward strand.
CTGTTTTATTTCGGTAATTTTTGGTTTTGTTACGGCTATAAATGAATATAAGACATTTTAGATAAGATTATATCGTAAGGCATTTTAACCACAATAATTTATAAGTACTCATAGTAAATATCATATGACATAGCATACGTTAACAATTACCATACATTTATACTCGCAAGATCATTATAATGGAAGTAAAATCTAATAAAAAAGATACTATACAAACCGTGATAGCTATAGGTCGTAACACATAAAATATAGTCAAGTAATAGATATACATTTTGGTTGTAGGAGTCCAACAACAGGAGTGGCGATGTAGTGCTGGACTCACCATTCGAATGAAGTTTTATTTTCTTTATCAATTCACTGTAAGCGGAACACCAATTCGGATAGACTGTACATAACAAATACTATATAACATACATATACTAGACATAACTAATGATATACTTTACTCATACTATTGTAATGAATATGACTTTTAAATTGAGCTCACTGTTAACAATAGACCTATTGCAAATATTAGTAGAGGGGAAATTATAATAGTTGTACGTAGTAATAGTAGAGCCGTAGCCAAGATACCGTTCTATAATCGTTAATACTAATAGAAAACAAAAAAACCTATGGAAATGACGTATCGTTAAATCTATCTCTAGGTTGTCATTCTAATATATAACGTTAGTGAAAACGATTATAAAAAGAAATCTTGGCCACGGCCTCTCAAGAAATAATTAACCTAAATGAATACTTAATCACGTCTCGTATTGACTCCATGTATGTAGTCGTGGAGAAACATTTATATATAATTTTAACTTGAATTAATAGCAAATAATAAATCGTAAACGTAAAACCTATTCGATATAATTGTACAGAGAAAATATATAACAATAGAATACATAATACTAAATGTATAACGGTTTACATCATTGTAACATAACGAAAGTAGAATAAGTACATAGATGTTTTGGTTGTAGGAGTCCGGCATTGGGCGCATGCTTTTCCATCCAAAGCTGTATGCTACATATCCTGTGTAGAGTAGTCTTCATTCACCAGACACTTCGGAATGAGAGATGCTAATGAGAGGAGTCTCACATTGGCAAATTGCGAGGCAATTATCAGCGAACTCGACGCGAATTAGTAGCGAACTCGCTGCGCTATCACCTGCCTACGCAATCACTCGCAATTCGCAAGTGTCATAAAGCTGTAGACCGAACATAATGAGCCTTTTCAGGAAGAACACCATAACTGACTTTTGCACTTTGTACCAGAGCGACTTTTTTGCCAATTAATTTCAATAATATTTATAATATATTAGCCTTTGCACACGGCTCGCCCGAGTAAAAGTTTGTCGGGATTAACAATAGCTAATGCTCTTATGGTTTAAGATGGCACTAAATTTCAGTAAAATCAGTTCAGTGGATTGGCCGTGAAAACGTAATAGACAGACACACACACACTGGTGGTAGGTCTCTAAATTGTCAGAGTCCGCCTGGGTAGGTACCACCGCAATGTCTATTTCTGCCACCAAGCACCAGTGTGTAGTCATTGTTGTGTTCCGGTTTGAAGGGCATTGTAGCCAGTGTAATTACTGGACATAATAAGAGACTTCATATCTCTTGTCTCAGGATGGCGAGTACAATGGAATACCAAATAATACTTTTTAATTCAAGGTGTTGGATGATGTTTGTACTATTTATGGACGGTCTTAGGGCATACCATCAGGCGGACGGCAAGCTCGTGTCGTCATTAAAAGCAAAACCACAGAGCTGCATAATATATATTTATAACATAAGTATAAATAGATGGATTCGCAATCTTTTGGCAGAAAAATAATCATTCTATAGAAAAATTGGAAATTGCCATAAACATTTTAAAATTTATTTAAAGAAGAAAGTGGTCTTAGCAAAAAGTGCGAAATGTCGGTTGCGATATTCATTCTGATTAAAAATTAGTAAAAAGTAGGTATTTGAGTTTTTTTTATAATCATTAAAAATTGTAACCAAAATATTTTGTCTGCTAATAGAAGCACATCAAAAATTTTGTAAAATTCTTTTTCATCGATTATTGTCAACGCGTGCAGTATGAGACTGAAAATACATTTAGAAAATGTGTTAATTTGAAATATAGCTAAAGTCTCAACATGGTGAGAGCAGTGTCACGCAGTACTTTGTAATACAGAGTTCTATAGTGCTCCGTGTTTGAGTAATCGTGAAACTTAATACCAGCCAAGGGTTTCCTCGTCTCATCATTCATTCATATTTGAAAAATTATAAAAGGAAGATCTACATAATGTATCAACTTCTTATCTTTTATTCCGAAACAGGATCAATAGGGCTGGACTCACCTTTATGGACTTTTATTTTCTTTCTGGCAATTGACAACAGTTGCCCTGTAAGCAGAACACCAATTCGAATAGTCTGTACAGATATAAATATAATAGATATAATACTAATGATGAAACATAATCCAATGTTAAAAATTAATAATGTATAATATTCGTATTTGTTTGTAGGAGTTCAGCATTGGCTGCAGTCTGCATCAATGTATAATCAGCCTCAAATTAATATACACGCGAAAAAATCACTGAATGTATGAATTACAAAGTACCTAATTTAATACGTGGAACGTATGCTAGTCGTTGACACACAACACACACACTATACTAGACTCTCTTTGCTGGTGGTTGGATATATTTTATATCCGCCTGGATAGATACCACCGTACACAAGACATGAAAACCTTTCGGGATCAGCCAGTGTATATCCGGTGCCAAAAGGTCGGCATAATTATGTTATCGCGGGGTCATCAGATCTCGTCAGTCGACATTCTATTGGACCCTAATCCACGTACCCTCGGGTGTAGTGGGTCCATTTTGCCGCACCGTATAAACGTCGACTTGTCAGCCTATACTTTAAATTTGGGGCTGCCTATACGTTCATGCAATGACACAAAAAGCTGGACTCACCTTTATGAAGATTTTTAGGTTTTTCTTGCAATTGGCAACAATTGCCCTGTAAGTGGAACACCAATTCGAGTAGATTGTACAGAGAGATAACAAATATAATAGTGATAGAACCGAGAACATATAATCGATAATTAAGAAATATTATAAAATAGTTCAATAGAGGTAAAACGGGGTGAATAGGAACTAAGAGGGTAAAAAAGGCCGAAATTATTACTACGTAATCCAATTTTACCGTAAACTAAATCGTCATTGTTGATGACTGCGTAGAATATTTATTATCACATAGATTCCAGTTAAGTAAATTCTAGTTATCATTTAGATTTCAATTTTGTTCTTTTTCACCTCGCTAAAATCTATTCATCCCGTATGTATTACAAACCCAAATATAAATGATAGTCAGGCGCGAAAAGTTTTCTGGGATTCATCCGGCAGTGGAACAAAATAACCGGTTTGCAGTCATAGCAATGTTTCATTCACTTGCTCGTTCGATGATCATCATGATGTGGACTGTGGTACGAAATTATTGTGGTATTGATTGTAAGTTAGGGATGGAAGTTCATCATAATTATATAAGTAAATATTTAATTATAATTTTTTTCAGCATAATATGTATATTTCTATCCTTCATATACCTACTTTGTATACGGAGTGGATTTTCGAGATGAGGCAGTAAGGGCAGTTACCTTAACCACTGCAGCTAGAAGAAATCTTTTAAAGAGTCTAATCATACTTTTTGAAGAAATTAAAATTTATATCCATAGATTTTGAAAATTGGGCAACCTATGTATAGGTATAAAGTTTTTTTTATGTGCTAATGTTGTTACACGGATCAATAGACTCTATGAGACTATTAGAAGTTCGATTGCCTTTTAAGGTTAGGAACTGCAAAAAATCTTTCACCGTACATTTTGTGGAAAAACACGCCATCGATTCACTTTTAAACATAACAAAAATTAGTGCCGCTTAATGGCCTCGCTGCCCCATCTCAAAATTCCACCCACATATAATATCTAAGCTTAGAAATTCCTATTTTCAGGTAGTAGTTTTAATATTAAGTACCAGTAGTACTTATGTCTTGGAAGTATTGTGTGATAGCCAAGTGGCTATAAACTGTTTGTACCTAATAATGTACGTGTTCTTACGAGGTTCTATTTAAATCTGTTGTAAATATATAATACTGTGTAAAAATATGTATTTGGTGTTTAGATTTGCAAAGCTAAAATCTAGATACATAGGTTTCCAATCTATTTATTACAGCCAAAGTGAATAATTTAATATTATAATAAGTTTTAGTTATCCAATATATAAAATATTAATGGAATTAAGACAAAAGGATTATTGTGTTGAAATTAATTATCATGTTTTGTAGATATTACTTATAGGTAAGCTAGAGTAAGGCTTGGTCAATGTAATAAAATAAAACAAAATTAATTGACACAAAAAAATTACATGTTGCCTTTTCAAATTCTAATAAATTAACTTACCGTTCAAAATACGGCAACACAACCTTTAATTTTAAATTTGTGATACATGCTCTGTTAAATTAAGAGCATAATATGATTAGTCATGCAGTTAGGCCATCTCGGAGTGCATGGCAAGGCGTTGCAAGATGTGCATAATGTACATGTGAGCGTCCTGGCTTCACGCCACTCCAACAATGCTTTACTTTAAGGGTGGCATTAAAGTTTAGGCGTAATAAGTCTGTTAGCCCGACATAAACGTTCCATCGTCCACCCTTGGGGCTACGGTTGTAGCGATAATGCTTTTACTGGCGACAAAAAGTTTAGGTCGAGTTATTAATAATGTGGTTTGATTCGCGCCGCGTCGAGTAGTGCGGGTGGTTAGTTTCGCTGTTGCAGCGTGTTAACTCATCTCTCTACATTAATTAACGCTAACTTTATGTATGAGTATGTCATGTCCTAGCGATAGACGTATCGTTATGATTGTTGTACCTTTACATTTTTTAGTTGTTCCTATTAGCGTTAATAATGGAAGTAGAGTGGCGTCTTGGCTACGGACTCTGTCATTTTAATGATACGCTACTGAGATGGATGGCAATTTGGGTTAGTCTCACGTTACGCTGAGAGAGTCCTACGAATATAGGATCTCAAAACACTAACAAATTTTGTTTTATATCATTACTCTGACCAATTCTTACAAGATTATAAATAAAATCTGGATAAAGTACGTAATTTATCGCATTGTGTACACACTGTAGTCAATAGTCATATTATGAAATATCTAGCCATTTAACAATATAATATAAAATTATTTAACAATTAACATTCTATTAACAATTAACAATATATTAACAATTACCAATATATAGGGTCATTTTGACATTGCATTACCAAATGAAACCATATACTCGTCTTCATCTTTGCTGACATTGTGCCAAAAATCATCCATTAATATTTTCACCAAAAATCCTAGTTTTAGTTTTCTGATTTTTTTATCATTTTGTAGTTTTATGCGGATATGGTGTGTGTGTGAATGTATTTCTGACTGAATGTATGATGTTGCCACAGTGACGAATTATCTTAGAGAAGTAGTAGTGGCATTAGGGCACATAAAATTAAAAGTATATTTATTTTGTTCGAAACTTACACGTTTTTTATTTTACATCTACGGCTCAAGTAAGTTACTGTAATGTGTTATTTCCTAGTAGATAAGTATGTGGTATCATTTAGTAACGCGATCTCAAAATGACCCTGTATATTATAATGCTATGTAATGACACACATTGTCTGTTGCTAATTTTTCATAGAATATTAAGCTATTTATAGTAGCGTATGTGGATTGGTACGTAATAGAACATATTTTATGTTAGTGAATTTTCATAAAAAATATTAGTATTTCGTATCAGTGATAGTTTCGCTTATGTTCTTATTTTGGTCGGTTGTTTCAAGAAAGTTATCTGGTCAGACACTCTGTATATAATTTTATGATTAAGTAATATTGTATTAACATGAATATAATATGCTACGTAGATACTAAGTATAAATGTTAATAAAGCTATCACTTCTTAAATAATATATTATTTAAGTACAGGGAATAGTGGTTTATGATAAACTTAGGGGTATAATTATAAATTTATTTTGAATCGCTTCTAAAAGTCGGCGTAGACGACCCTCATGTCTCTTTTTTTTATCACATTACTACCTACATTTCCTATACATAGATAATTAACTCAGTCGACTTGTTTCCTCTCGTTTATATAAAATAAATTCAAAATTGTACCTCAAAACTCTTCATTTTTTAATGTAGATAGAATCTCGCCTGCCTTGTACCTACCATTTTCTACTACATAATATGAGTATGTGTTACCGTAATATAGGTACCACAATGACTCTGCATAATTATAATTAGTAATAAATAGTAACACAACTTAAAATAGTATTTAGAATATTTATATAAACAAAGTTTAATATATTTTCAACGGCCGATGCCATTTCGAACAACCTTATTTCATCAGAGTTTATTTTTAACCGACTTCAAAAAAGGAGGAGGTTCTCAATTCGATTGTATTTTTTTTTCTTTTGTGTGTTTGTTATCAGTGATTATATTGACACTGTATACATATCTAAATTGTAATACTATAAATATATAAGCATTTTAGGAGTTATAGTGTAATATAACATTCAATGCTATAATATTCCAAATGATTTTCGGTAATGAATGAACACTTACATCATTTGTGCCAACGCACCTAGTCTTATCTGTCCATATTATTCGCATTAAACGGTGAGAAGATATTATATTAAGAGATAAATTCAGCCTCTGTACATTTTTATTTTACCACCTTTTGTTAATATTAACTTTTCTCATAAATTCGCCCGAAACCTTGTCTCGTGTAGGTTTTGACTCAGTGAAAAAACCTTTCGTCCTTGGAACTCTAAAAGTTCGCTTAGAGTGTCTCTGTCTTGCTACAAGACCTGCTTCAATTGCTAACATAATACAGGAGTCAACTAATATTGTGTATTTTACTCGCTTCGAATTCGTACAATTAAACGCTGTATTTAATTACATTGCCTTCTGCTTTTAAAGCTAAATCTTATAACCTCTTCTCCGTAGTCGTGCAGAAGTTGTAATTGCGGTCGCTCTTGATTGCTCTCGGTGTTATTTTTGTGATTACTAAGTAGTCTCTGATTGTTAGTCGAGCTTTGGTAGACGACTTTAGTTACAGTTTTCTGGAGTTATGATAATCGTGCATATAACCGTAGTATGGAAGTAAATGTTTTTTGTTTCGTAGTATGATTCTTTCGTATTTTTAGAGTGTGCTTGAGCGAAAATGAAGTCTCGGAAAGCGTTTTGATGAAACAAATAATTATAAAGTAATTATAATATTTTCGTTTTATATAATTTTTAATTTTACCTCATTAGAATAGCCTCTTTTCAAATAATAAATTTGAAAAAAAAGGGTATTCTAATGAGTTTATATTCATCGATAAAAGTTGTTATAAGAAGATACATTTTTTGCCTTGTTTTTGCATCTATTCTATAATTTTAATATAATTCGAAGCAGTATTTCTTTAGAAAAAAATATAACATAGTGTTTGCTCGCGTAATAGTATAATATTTTACCCCGAAATAGTTCAGCGTCTCGGGGATTTAAAAGGCTATTCGTTGATAAAGGAGTTGTTGCTTTCTCTGTTTTCCAAATTTTAACCAAATGTATTCAGAGGTTTAAGGGTTTACTTCTAAATATTTAAACATGTTCACAAATTTATATTTATAATATTATTTAGGGGTAAGGTATAATAGTTTGTGAAAATGTCATTAACCAACGCATATATGTATAACTAAGTGGCTATCGATGTAGACTCAAATAAGTACATATAGATGTCCTAGATTCAACAACAAGGTACTTGTAAAGTCGAAAATACGTAAAGAGAAACTCTTACTCTTATATAAGATTTTTATACAGGAACTGTGAACAAGTACCCCCTTATTCATAAACGTTTTTTATCTAAGGACGGAGTAAAGCTGTGATAACAAGCCTGTTTCTCAGTGCCCAACGGCACTGAGACATAAACATAGGGCCGTTGTGATTGGTTATTATTGTTGTATTTCAATATTAGCCAATCACAACGGCCCTACGTCTACGCACTGCGAAGACTGTCATGCCGTCAGCACTGAGAAACAGACTTGTTATCACAGCCTTACTCGGTCGTTAGATAAAAAACGTCTATGAATAAGGGGGGTCGTATTTCATAAAATAAGATGGTTCTCACAAAATCTCGAAATTTATTTCCTGAGTCATAGGTGCCCAGTCATATGTATTTTATTAACGATGTAAGATTTTTATTTTATTTAAAATTATTTAATTTGTATTGTATCAGGAACAAAATTGATATTGTCACGGATAAAGAAACGCGATCATTGCACATAATAACATCTCACCTTGTTCCAAGGGCTAAAAAGTAAATAAAAATGTTGTTTATCTCGAATATAAGAATATTTCAATTAGTTTAATATCACATATATTCAAAAATAGGCTAATATTTTTATCGCACTGCGGCGAATATGTAAACCAAGAAAATAATTTATCATATTATTAAACCAAAAACGATTTGTGATAGCTTTCCGTACAACAATAAATAGAAACATTGGTGTCCACACCTATAAAAAGGCTTTCTTCAGTAAAACTTTTGTTTCCTGTTAAATAAATAATTTTTCAGCACAAAAATATAATTATAAAATGAATTAGAAATTTCGAGATTCATAAGAGTATCGCCAATTCCATTTTTTTTGTATTTAAATTCTCCGGAAGATAGTGAGTCTTTATACGTAAGCAAAAAGGTTGTATTAAGCGCACTTCAAAAATACGGTTTGACTCAACAATATTTAAAATTTTAGGCTCTACATTATCCATTTTACGTGAAGTTTTATTAAATTAAAACTTGACTTTTTTAAACAACCGTTTATATCGAGAAACTTTATCGATGTCATAGAATAAATTTGCGTTCACTATCTGTATCACACTTTCATGGTTTTTTATAAAGCTCTATAGATATTAAATTATGCACAAAGGCGCATAACTTTTACGTGAATTTTCATAGGTGGCATCAAAATTAAAAGTTATTGCATTTATAAACCTGCATGAAAATGCTTAAAACCACTGACGTTTTTCGAAACAATAGCATGCAAATTCGAAGATAAAATATTTCTGTAAAATAAAAAATACTAGTTACAAGTATGATGGGTACTCAAATATGTAAATAAACAATCTGATTTATATTATATAAACTGATTTTACTATTTTCAGTTACCACGCTAAACACGAATATACCGTTTTAGGTAACTGTTAATTCTAGCCCGAAGTTAGCAAATACACTTCCGGCCACAAATGTATCAGAAGCTAACTACGCGAGTTTCAACATTGTTTAATGCGGTTTAATTTTAGTATATTTAGAACTTTAATTTGTAGTAGCTATTAGCTATTAGCACCTATTTGGATTAAAAATAAATACCTAATATTTAATATATACCTATCTTGTAATGTGCACTAATTCTGAATGTACTCATGTTCACGTAATAAATAAAGTTTGGCAATTAAGTATGTTGTTTTTATTAATTTCCCTGTTTGATAATGTTTTTCACGTCAGTTATTGTATTTTTAGCGACTGTAATGTTAAATAAAGCTGCCTCCTTTTGCAATAATTACTTAGGCCGATCCTCTACAGTTTCAAAAACACTCTTCGGCTGTGAGCTAACCAATAACCATTGAAAATGTATTGTATGTATTGTAGTAGGAATTTTAGTCGCCGATGGCTTATTCGATTTATAGCTTTCATTTTGATGTTGTGACTGAAAATCGCATGTTATATAAATGCATTCGTAGAAATATTGCACAAAATTTATGCGAACTGACAAGTTATTTCTGAATTCAACATGAGAGTTAGTCGGGCACATATTAAATTTACCTTTCCTATAGCTGATCACCTTTTTTCGCCAGGTTTTTCATTGATTGGTAAATAAATAAAGAAATGTACCTATGATTACCTTTTTTGTAGTTAAGACGCTTGAGAGATGGTATATAATGACTTTCACATTAGCTGTTACTTTCAGAGTTCATGAAGACTGGATGTTTAATAACGACAATTATAACATCACATACACGTATAAAGTGGAATAATTCCCGATATGGGTGCGTTAACGCGATGTCGAAACGTTAGCTATTAGCATAACGACCAGCTAACGACACTGAACACATGACGGGACCTTTCTCGATAACGTAAGTACGCACATGTGATCCTGACTGCATTATAATCGTTCAGCCGTAGATGGCATTGGTATGTTTAATTTTATTTTTATTATCATTGTGGTATCGTTCGGTTAAGAGTAAGTCGTTAAAAGCAAATAATGTAGGTATAATTAATAACTAAACTAGCTTTTGTCTGCGGTTGCGACCGTGTATCAAAGATTTTCCGGAATATTTTCCCGGGATAAAAAGTAGCCAGTAGCACTCAATAGTTATGTAGTATTGGTGAAAAATCAATAAAAATAATAAAATCATAGCAAATCGCGTAAGAGCTCCTTACGTAAGCAACCAGAGTATTAATACTCAATAAGCAAAGTAAACAAATTAAGTACTACTTAGTTGTAAGTAATGGAATCACTTTCGCGTAACTAAAATGAACTTTGACATCGTTTCTATTTATTCACGAATTTCATTCACTGATGTATTTAGTAAGTTAGGAGCTGATTTTTAGCTTTGAATAAGCTATAAGCATATGTAGCTTATTCAAGGGTATGTATATACACTACTAATAGTGATGTGCCGGATATCCGTATTTGATTGGTATGAACGGATATCTGAGAGGAAAGAAAGATCCGTACCCGTTATTTTTATGGCGGATTTTTTACCGTTTTCATGTTCAACCCATAGGTAGATGAAGTTATATTATAGGTAATTAGGTAGCAGTGAAAAGCTATTGAATTCTTTTCTGATTACTATTTATTTCTTACAATAAAAATTTTTATCGTAGCGAGCAACCATACAAATACCACACCGACATCGATTGAGTAATAAAGAGGTTTCTTATCTATATCCGTATATACGGATCATGATACCAATTACCCGTATTCAGAATCAGATCCGTATCCGCCCGCGAATATCCTTCGCTGACCATCCAGCACATCCCTAACACATATAAAATTAAAAATTGTTGCTATATACAATTTTTTCCTCGTCAGATAACATTTTTTTACCGAAAAAGGTTTAACCTACTGAATTTAAATTAAAACAAATTGATGCTTTGTACAAATGTTATTTTTAATTCGTTTAGGTTGTACTTTATCCTATGCATAAATTTTATGTGACGATTGAAAAATCAGCTATTAAGAAACGGTCATGTGTCACTGTCACTGTCAAATAATTAGCAACCTGCAGAAATATCAATAATCGAATGCAAATTAGTCTAAATTAAGAATAGCACAATGGCATATTGACCGCAGCATACTTAACAATGCAACCGATGAAACGCGACCTACTTCATCACTATTCTCGTCACTTAAAGTAATTCTGAAATAGAAAATAAAATAACTTTTCTGGATACATATTTTTATTGTTTAAGATTTTGCGTTTATTTGTTGTTACTTTTAGATACTTTTTGATATATGCGTTAAATATTAGGACGCCTTTGAAGTAAATACAGGGTGTCCCAGGAAGTAGTGTCAAGCGGAGGTCCAGAGATAGAGCACCTCTTGGGGTATCCGACACACCCCACATGTATGTTCCGCGATTTTTCATAGTTTTCAAGTTATGAATATATTTCTGAATTTTCGATTAGAACGATTAAATGTTTTCTTGATGAGTGTGATGAGAATGAGAGATAGCAATAATTCGGTATCTTCCCCTCGGCCCATTGTAATCGCAGATAAAAGAGTTACATCCACGTTTACAAACTTTAACCCACGAGAACGAATCATGGAAAATTAATTGAACTTAAGCACAAGAATATGCCAAATGTTTAACTTATAGCTTTCTTGCAGTCATTTTCAATTACTTTACAAACTAATTAACCTTAGGAGTGATTAGAAGTCAACAAAAAAAAATTAATCTAATGGCATACTTTAAGAATTTTCCACCTTGCTGTCTATTAAGGCTGATTTTAGCCAAAATAATAATGAAGGACTATGTTTTTTTATAAATATGTAAGTTGAGAATCTGGAGAAGTTTTTGACTTACCTTAGAACCACGAAGTTACCTGTTTAGTTTTTTAATTTACAGAAGAAAATTTGAATTATAAATCATAGAACGTAAGTTTTTCACTTTACACCTACATTTTTATAATTTTCATTAACGTTACGAAGCTGATTGTTTTAGCAAAAAAGTACAACTAATGAAAATTTAGTGGCAAAAAAAAATTTCGAATAAGACTTCTACTTTTTTTTAAAAAGGAAACATTTAATCGTTCAAAACTAAAATTCTCAAAAATTCTGAAAAATATTCATAACTCGAAAACTATGAAAAATCGCGGAACATACATGGGGGTGATTTGGATGTCCCAAGGGGTGCTCTATCTCTGGACCTCCGCTTGACACTACTTTCTGGGACATTCTATATACAGATATTAGGAATGTTTATTCATATAAAGTGCACATGTTGAGGTACTTACGTATTAATATGATTTATACTACGAGAGTAACATCATGGATCACAAGACACGGCCAATTGAAATGAAAAAATGTATTAAACTACTTTTAAATCCATATGTTCTTTTATTTGTATTTAGCTTTTGTTCGTGGCTTCGCCCGGAATGAAATTTCCCGGATAGAAAGTAGCCTATGTCCTTTCAAAGGTCTCAAACTATCACCTTATTTCATCGAACTTAAGTGGGTAGTTTTTGAATTTAGTCCGTTCAGAAACACAGGCAGATGCGGCGGGGGACTTTATATTATAATATATTTTTTATAACCTTTAAGAGGAATAATTTCGTAATGCATTATTGTTGCATTACTATAACCGTTTATGCAGCGCATTCAACGGAAGCTCTCAAAAGGAATAAATTTTCTCCGATTATACAACATTTCTCATTAATGCTCGAATTTAATGGTTTTTTATTGATGGCCGAAGCGTGATGTTATATAAGCTTATAGCCTTCCACGATAAATAAGCTATCCACCAGTAAAAAATTTTTTAAATTCGAACCAGTAAGTAGTTCTTAAGATAAGCGCGTTTAAACACACAAACAAACTCTTCAGCTTTATATAATAGTATAGATGTGTTTTTTTTTATTCTTAATGTTTGCGCTCTAAAAGTGTAACTCTCTTTTGACTAAACGTTTATTTAAAAATAATGGATAATAAAAACATCGCGTTACATTGTTTAATTTTGACACTCCAATCACAAAGTTATGTGAGGCATGTGCTGTATATTTGTTGATTTCTATGACTGTTCATGGATTTACTGCTGGTCGAAATGGTTAATCAGGCAAACACAGATTATTCTAACATTAGTATAATTATAAAAAAAAACGTACTCAAGGAAATCGCACAACAAATCTCAAAACAATCGGTGTAGATCTAAAAGATAGACATTAAGAACCATTTCCTTTTTTGGAAGTTGACGAAATAAAAAAATAATAATAAAAATAATAGGTCTATAATATAAAAATGAATCGATGAATGTCTTGCTAAGCGCAAAACTCGAGAGCAGCTGAACCGATTTCGCTTATTCTTTTTTTATAGTATTCCTTGAAGTACGAGAATGCTTTTACGGAGAGAAAAATTTAAAAATATTACATGATAAATTCTAAAAACAACACTTTTCTATATTCCTAAACAAAATATTCGAAATAATACTTAAAAGTTAATTTGAACTTTAATACCATACTATAAAGTTTAAGTGTTAGTGGAGGGGATCCGGAAAGACAAAACAATTGAGTGACGTTATATGGAACGATGGAAAGAATTTTGAGTGTTTTATAATTTTCAACTTTATTTTTTTAGAAAACTTTCTTTTTTTTCAACTTTCTTTTTTGAGTGTTTTATAATTTTCAACTTTTTTTTGTCCCGAATAGCAAAATAAGTATTAAAAAAAAGTAAAGAATCGACTGGTAGGCGGTACGAAGTTCACCGGGTCAGCTAGTGTATAATAAATTTATTTCAATATCATGGAATTGCTTGTCATTGTTCTGAGGTAAATATCCCATTAAATTATTTTAACATTGTTCTGAGAGTTTAACAGATAAAAGGAATTAATAAACCTTTTTGTTATTTTTTAAAAGTAAATTTTATTGACATAAAAACCTGACGTTGTTGAATGAAGTTGATTCTTTTTTTCAACCAAAGACCATTGGAGCATATCATTTTGATTAAAAGAGCATATTTATAATACTTTTGAATTTCTAAACAATCCAAAAGAATCATGTTTATAACAAACCATTTGTTCAAGACAAATAATAAGAAGACTCTCATAACCTTGTTCAATGTTCACAGAAGTTGTAGTGGTAATCCGTGTGCGCCAGAGAATTTGTCATGCCCGCCCAGTTCTTGCCAACCATGTCCTCCATATCCGCCGTTTTACTACAATCCTCGCACAAAATACGAAGTCAATTTTATATACATTAATGATAAGCCGCCATCAACGACTATGAAAGACTTTTTCGACCGAGCTTCGCAAACTATCTTCTGGACGGAATTAATCCGAGGTTTCTATTGTTCTTTTATTACGGGTGAGAATGCAATGTAAGGCAAACACTGTCGAGAAATAAGATGCACTAGATAAATCCTACGACGCGCGATGGTTCGGTGGCCATTTGCTGATTAAAGGCCTCGCAAACGCTATCCTAGAATTATATTCTCTTTCTATAGTTATCTTCTCTTTTGTCGCTCCACTTTAATTTATTCATATTTCTCGTGGAGCAAAACTGTACAAGTTTTTAAAGTTTAACTCCTATTTCCATACTAATTGCGACTCTAATGAAACATATTTGCTTGCTAAGCGCTTTAGTGGAAAAGAAGTTTGTTTCCAACATTCGAATACAAAACTTTGCAGTTGGCAATGGTCGCATTATAGTTTATGCAAGTCACTTTAAAAAATTTAAGTAATGCAACTACTACCAGTTTTGAATAATTATTGGTTTTGAAACTTTGTGTATTTTTACAGGTTTCGCGGTGACTTTGGCTCACATATTTAAAGAGCCTGCTACAATCAACTACCCATTTGAAAAGGGTCCTCTGTCTCCGCGTTTTAGAGGCGAACATGCACTGCGCAGATACCCAACCGGTGAAGAACGATGTATAGCTTGCAAATTGTGTGAAGCCATTTGTCCAGCGCAAGCCATTACAATCGACGCCGAGGAGCGCTGCGACGGCTCACGTCGCGCGATCCGCTACGACATAGATATGTCCAAATGTATATTCTGCGGTTATTGTCAGGAAGCTTGTCCTGTTGATGCTATTGTAGAAGGCCCAAATTTCGAATATTCAACAGAAACACGAGAAGAACTCATATATAACAAGGAGAAATTATTGTTAAATGGCGATAGATGGGAGCCGGAAATAGCGAGCAATATCAAAGATAATCATTTGTATCGTTAAACAATTAATAGATACAATTAAATAATATTCCTTCAATTATTGAATCTTGGTTCTACTTTATGATACTTCGTATTACCACACCCCAATGACTATTGTATTTTAACTCTGAATTTTGAGGTAACGTCAATTATTCGTTATATTTTAAAAGTATATATTTTTTTATGTGTATACCGGTAATAAAAAAAAAAATTGAAAAGCTGAATGATACGTCTTAAAATATTTACATACACGAAAAACATGTTAAAACCGCGACATGGTATAACGAATGCTACGGCTAATGGACGCGGTTTTAGCCCAGAGAAACATATACTTTAATGATGGAAGTAAACCGAATGTCTACAGTCCACTGGTCTATAGACCTATAGATCTATATTGTACACCGTTCGTGGACATCGCTGTAAATCGCAACAATTATAAAGTTAATTATAATTTAAATCAGTAAAGAATATAACATTACTGTAATTTGATATCGCTTAAGTTATTAAATATTCGTAGACAGAATTCATCGCAAAGATATTATTGAAATTAATATGTATATTATCTTTATATATCACACCACAGATATTAGAAAATTCATAACAAATTTTATAATGCTGACTTCTGACGCGGGATCGACCATGGCAAGTAGATTCCGGCTTGTGAATAGAGACTCTACGGATAGATTATTCGTTAGGCATTATGCGTTGGCAAAATGGCGTCTGGGTGCTAAAACAGACGCCATGACGCCGGCAGTTAATGACTTCGATTAACGGAATTAAACGTGAATTACTTTCTTATCGCTTCTGCTACAAAATTCAAATGGAACTAAAAGCCACTTTAATCATCCTCTTTGCCATAAAATATTAGTTTTTAGAAAGTAGCGGGTTCTTTGGACATTAATTCTAATTTGTATTCTAGGTGAGCAAGGAAAAGTGTTTAGTTTTAATTTTCTTTTATTGGAAATATAATAAAGTCACGTCGTTATTCAGATTGAACTTGGTGTTTCTTCGGTGTATTTCGGGTATATTTCTGGTAGAAATACTATCTTATATTAGGTTATAGTAAAGCAAAAAAAGCTCCAGTTAACATATTTGAAATGTATAAAAAGCACTGAGGACAGGTTGACAGAATATTTAGTGTCACGCGAACTATCTTGTATCATGGACAAGAACAAATTGAATATGTGCAATTCTTAATGATCCCTTCAATCGTGCATTCGATCGTAAATATATCTCAAAGCGTGGGTAGCATGTCAATCTGACGTTATCATGTTTCAAAATAAATACCTAAGTGAAAACCGGTTCGCGACCCTTCTCTACATCAATGCGCGACTATTCATGTATTATTAATATTAAAAAGAATGGCTAAAGCATTTTTTGGTAAAAGGTTCAGAGTATTTTCATTTATTTATGTATACTTATGAATTATTATAACTAGTAATGATTCATTAAATATGAGATTTCATGTCTGCCTCGGGGTAAGAAGTGTTATGCAACTATTTTTATTAATACTCCTCACTCTTGCGCAAATAGACATAGAGCGAGACGTAAAGTAGTCAGTTGATCGACTTGGGGCCTCTGATCTTCATGTGAGGAGAATAAAGATGCGTACACGCTCCGTGAAATATAATATATTAACAGAAACTCTATGCTAATCGGAGGATTACTTACGAAAGTACCTCGAAAACCTATGAACGCAGTTTTCGACGAATTCGGAAATAATCAATTGAATTAATACATAGCCCCAAATAACTTGCTGCTACAATTAGTAAACTACACTGATAATTATTAATGAACAGTGGACAATCCGACAAAGTTTTGGAATAATGCACTGCAATTAGGTCTCAGTCAGTTGTAAACATAATTATTATACTATTTCTAATTTCTATTACTAATTTGATGTAACTGCGCATCGGTCCTTAATTTTCAATGCTCAGTTCATTGGCGCGTGGTAATTCAATTTGAGTATTTAAATCAGTAAAAAGTAATAGCAAAATTTAGCTTAGACCTGTTGTAGGACCTGACCTCTATACTTTAAGGATTTATGAATTACTAGCATTTGCTGGCGGCTTCACCCGGTTGAAGGAGTTCTCTGGGATTATTTTTTTCCGACTTGCTTGGTATGTATCGTTATATAATATATTGTACCAACGCAGCACATGTCAAGCCAAAGCCAGAGCCAAAGCCAAAGCCAGAGCCAGAGCCAGAGCCAGAGCCAGAGCCAGAGCCAGAGCCAGAGCCAGAGCCAGAGCCAGAGCCAGAGCCAGAACCAGAGCCAGAGCCAGAGCCAGAGCCAGAGCCAGAGCCAGAGCCAGAGCCATACCACGGCGGTTGAATGCCGCAAATTTCTCTCGAGCCGGCCAGAAGTATCGACATTGCCTATGGTCCGCCGATGAT
Organism: Manduca sexta; assembly: GCF_014839805.1. Lineage (NCBI taxonomy): Eukaryota > Metazoa > Arthropoda > Insecta > Lepidoptera > Sphingidae > Manduca > Manduca sexta. The sequence goes on from NC_051141.1 coordinate 10,703,938, forward strand.
TGTTCGTAATATGTCACGAACAATCAACATCAGTCATTTAACAGTTAGATGTCATGACATCCAACTGTTCAATTACGGGTATAAAAACCCAAGGCATTAATTTCTATGGACATTCAATTGTGTACACTAGTATAAGGCAACGCTGACCGTCTAATAAAATATAATAATTAAATCATTTGCCTTTATATTCCACCCTTCTGTTATAATCTATCTATACTATTATATAAAGCTGAAGAGTTTGTTTGTTTGTTTGTTTGTTTGAACGCGCTAATCTCAGGAACTACCGGTCCAAACCGAAAAATTCTTTTTACGTTGGATAGCCCTTTGTTCGTGGAGTGCTATAGGCTATATATCATCACGCTATACCCAATAGGAGCGGGGCAGTAATGGCTAATCTCAGGAACTACCGGTCCAAACTGAAAAATTCTTTTTGCGTTGGATAGCCCTTTGTTCGTGGAGTGCTATAGGCTTTATATCATCACGCTATACCCAATAGGAGCGGAGCAGTATTGTCTTATCTCAGGAACTACCGGTTCGAACTGAAAAAATATTTTTGTGTTGGATAGCCCTTTGTTTGTGGAGTGCTATAGGCTATATATCATCACGCTATGGCCAATAGGAGCGGAACAGTAATGAAACATGTTGCAAATCGAGGAAAAATTATTAGTTTTGAGAGCTTCCGTTGCGTGCGCTGCGTAAACGGTTAAAGTTATGCAACTATGATGTATGACAGGATTGTTCCTCTTAAAAAGTTCTAAAAAATATATTATAAAACGAAGTCCCCCGCTGCATCTGTCTGCCTGAAGTGTTAAACTCAAAAACTACCCAACGTATTAAGATGAAATTTGGTATGGAGACAGTTTGAGACCCTGGGAAGAACATAGGCTCCCGGGAAACTACTACTTTTATAACGGAAAACTTTAGCCTGAAAAACTTTATAACGCGGGCGGAGCCGTGGGCAAAAGCTAGTATAATAATATAAGCCCTGTATCATATACTGTCCCACTGTTGTGCACGGGCTTCTACTACTGAGAGGCATTAGGCCTTAGTCCACCACACTGGCTTAGTGCGGATTGGTAGACTTCACACACCCTCGAAAATTCCTATAGAGAATTTGTCAGGAATACAGGTTTCCTCACGATGTTTTCCTTCACCGTTAAAGCAAGCAATAATTCACAAAGAATACACACATATTTTTTTAGAAATGTCAGAGGTGTGTGCTTTTGGGTTTTGAACCTGCGGACATTCGTCTCGGCAGTCCGTTCCACAACCAACTAGGCCATCGCCACTTCTATATGTATCGTTATATTTTAGCCTTTGTGTAATTCTGATGTATAACCAATATTACTGTAAAGTCCCATCCGAATACGTTCAGTAGCTTTTCGCAAAAGAGGAACAAACATACATACATCCATTCGTCCATTTTTAAAAAAAAAATCGCATTTATAATATTAGTAGCATTAGTATCATTACAAGTTTTATTTAGTAATCTTCAATTTCAATCACCCATGTTAAAAGGGTGCGAAATATTAATTTAAAAAAAATTATTCTATAGTAGGTAAAGAAATGAGCTGAAAGATTATTTTGTTTATTATTTAGTTAATTCAGGTGATGGTTAAAATTTTAGGCTAACGATTACGACTAACAATTGACCACCGTCAATTGTTTTAATTTAAGAGTACATCTTAAATTCAATATCATGAAATCGAATATTCATTTTAAAATCTATGTAGATTTTATGATAAAGCTGTATAGCAGATTAATAATTATAATTAGCAAATTCTAAAATAAAATGTAAGAATCGCGTAAATAAGCTTCATTTTTCTGTAACACGCCTTTATAAAGTTGAGATCAATTTTTACGTGACCTGTCTTTTTGTATTTCGTTTTAAGCTAGGATTTTCACGGAGCTGAGAGCAAAAGCCAGTCTCTAATAGGCTTATCTTCCGAAATTAAAAAATACAAAATAAACTTCCATTGCATTAACTCACAGAAAAGAACAATTATTATTGTATTTGTTTACTCTAAAGCTTATCGTTAAGCTGTTAAAGTACTGCGTGGTTCCATACTGCAATTCTCGCACTGAAACATAAAGTGTCTTATAACACCCAGGAGTTTGATTGACTTCCAAATTAAACCTAACAATGCTTCCGCCATTTTGCTTTGCCGTGGACATAGTTTAGGCAATAACGAGACGGAACTCTCGATCCGAGAAAGGGAAACATTCTTGATACAATAATTGATAAAAGGAGAGTAGGAAAAAAGTTAAGTGATTTTTCTAAATATTTTGTTATTGTACATAGAAGAAATATTATGCATAATAAGGGAAATAATCTTTTTCGAAAATAACAAACGATTTTAACATATACAAAATTAAGACAAAACAAAACTATCGTTATGTTGTGTGATTTCCTTTTGCGACAGTAGATCCAATTTGGAATAATTAAATCTAATTTCATTAGACGAAACGATAAGGATTAAATAAAAAACAATGTTACGTACAGATGACACAAATACACTTGGTTACTGATTGCCAACATGTCTATTGTGTGATAGTTGCCAGATAATTAACTCCCTTCTATCTGTTGGCAACCAAACCAACATTAACGTAAACAAATGACATAACAATACAAAGATGACAACTCTCTAGTACCTATTATATTGCTTTTCAAGTTGAATGAATGCACTCACTAGTTTGTTTACGGGTCAGATATTTAACAAATATGTCATTTTATGAAAGTGCCTTTATCCGATAACTTACCAAGTTACCCAGTAGTTAGTATCCGTCCAATTAACTGTCCATTTTATCTGTTGTGTTACGTATTCATTTGATCAATGTAGGAATATACTTATATTCCTACTAATCATCTATGTGTTATTAACATAGAGTTGTTTTTCAAGTTATATCAGCAATTTAGAACAGCAAGCCAGTACTCGAAAATATTATCTTTAAGTTAATTTACAACCAAAAAAAAATCTGGTAGTGCTAGCTATGTTCAATATTGATTATAGCATTACACTCGTCATAATATTCTTTCTATCTATTGATCAGTCAATAATGAGATAAATCCGAATCGTTTCCCACGTCCATGAGTCCCCCGTATAAATTGTATAGTTATTGTAATTGACAGTCCTATACATCGAATAAAGCGTACAAAAGGTGTATTACGCAGCGGGTACGCTCGTAAAGAAATAGGTAAAGCGGTCGGCACTTGCACGAACTTTATCCAATCGCTAACATACTCGTATGTTACGATTGGTAATTCTATAGTTTGACGTCAGTAGGCGAACCTTAAACACATTTTATCAAGGGAACTCCCTTGCTGCAGCATTATTGTGCGGACCGTCCTTCCATCTTCGCTGGCATTGATCGATCGGTTATCTACTCGAAGAACCTCACTAGTATTTATGTCTCTTGTTCTCTCATTAGCTCCATCGTCAACTCCTATAATTTATTGAGATCGGGAACTTCGTCTCAATCCAAATCTATTTAGTATTTAGTGAATATTATCATGATCACATTGTATTGATATAAATTTATTATTTTGTTGATTATTTGTGCAAATATAGCCGCTAGTTCCTTTTTTATTAGTCTCAACATTTTATTTTATTCTTTCTAATAACTAATTCTTTTTCGTGTATTAAATAACTAATTTCTTATTACATTAAATATAAATAGAATAGAAGCTACACTAAATAGAATTTTGTTAATTAAGGGATCCTTAAATGCATTCAAATTATGTATGTACCTGTACAAACATGTCGGAGTCACGGGTTAATAATATTTATTTGACTTATCGTGTATGGGCCACGCGTAGGGCTTGATGGACAAAATTGATTCCGCTCATTACGATTGACGCCTCACGTACTTTACTTTGGTTACCTCGCCACTTCGCACCGCTGCGTGTCGGCTTGTCTCATTTATTGTACTCTGTAGGATATCGGTGTATTCTCTGCATTGTATTGAAATCTAACAAATTTTCCAGTATATTGATTGTTAAAATAGAAGTTCAGATGTTATGAATACAAGTTCTACTTTGCTCTGCTCTCTTCTTATAATAAATAGTACCTGGGTGACAGATATTCGCTCAGGTGATTCTTTAATAGTATCCATGGTATTTGTTACTTTAAAGTTGGTCTCATATATTACTTTTAAGTTTGGCGTTAAAAAAATACTCACTTTAACTTTGATTAAGGTCAAGTAGACGATAAATTTAAAATTGCATCAATTATAATCATTATAGGATTCTATTAAGAGGTTAATAAGTAGAACCACACTTTGTCACAATCGCTTCGATGATTTACCTAGTTTCAGTGCTTTTCCAACATATTAAAAGTTGATTTAAATATAGTATATTATATCTGTTTGGATAAGGTTTTTAAAGTTAAAGATAGAATTTCCGTCTCAAATTTCAACCTAATGGGTTTAGCTTTTAAATTATAATGTTTTCATACCCTGTGTTAAGGCGTCACACCATTCATTGTACATATTCCTATGTCAAATTGCATCACAATCAGATAACTGATTCTGTTTTACCTCTTTGTGTTCACTTAGTCATGAAATCATAAAAAAATCTATATCTATACTCAAAAGTTCACCGTCCAAGATATGTCCATACCGAATAACAATACGTTCAAATTAGTTGTATTTTTTTACCGTTTAGCTCCCTTATTTAGAGTTATGAACATGTCACAATTTTATTTTTAATGTTAAAGATATGTCCATACCGAATTTTATTACTACATATTGATTCAGCGGTTTAGTTTTCCCCGTCATGATCCCCTCTCATTAGTTTTTATAAAAATAAATAATTCATATTATTATTTTTAAGGTTCTAGATATACCATACCAAATTACATTACAATCGTTTAACCGGCGCCATTTTCATCTCCCTTGATTAGGGGTTAACACCGTAATTAATATCCCATAATAATTTTCAAGATCCTGGTATAGTGTATATTACCTTAAGAAGAAGCTGACATCGCTACAATGAAATTTGCTTTTGAAGCAGCATTTTACGTTAAAGTTAAAATCAAACCGGTGTCGCAGTTCAATGCGACGTGACCTCTCCTCGTGGTACGAAACCTAGCTTAAGCTCGTAGATCTAAACGTATTTAACTGCGTTCCCTCAGACTCCACTACATTAAAACAGACACGTCTTACACAAAACAAAAACATTTATCACGATCAGTTTTTAATCACATAACAAAGATATTGTGGAATAATTTCTCTATAATTCTGCATCCGTAAAAAAAGCATTTCGTGACAAGGTGTAACTCTCTACGACGTTAGTGTTTATCTTCTATACGAAGACTTTCTAATTAATATATTTAAATAATAAACTTGAGAATAACCCATTGTTTTAATTAGTGTTAATTAATGGGAAATGTTTGGATAAATTAAAAAATTACTAGTTCCTTAAAGTCAGTCAGAGGACTCTATTCCACCAACTGAAGAATATACATCTCTTTGCAATTACGGGCATTCTAATCGAAGGACAGCTTTAGTACGCCTATAAACAAAAAATGAAAAAATCCCCTATATACTAATAAAACTGGAATAGGGCCCTCTTTCTATAATGTTTCGCGGCAACAAGCTGACAGAGTCTCCGCGGCGCTTTACAAAAACTGATATCTAATGTTATTTTGTATACGATGTAAGACAAGGAAGGGCTCAATTGAAAAAAACATTACCATGTAAAGTAACGTTTTTGGCGCCCGCGAATACTCTGCGAAACGTTCATGGCGCGGCGCTGGAATATTTACTTGTTAGTCGTAACATTTTTTTTTGCGTTCGCTTTTTGTTAAATGTCGAATCTATTAGTCGCGTGCGTATATTTGCTTGTTTTCGCTCCCAATTTAGAAAAATAATAACGAAATATCACATTAGTTATTGTTTAGTTCATTGACTGGTGATAAGGATTCTGTAAAGATTTACGTCAAAAATATAATTTTATTTGTTTATGTTTTGCCTCACGGTCGCCTGAAATTTATTATAAAATGAACATTGTAAAGATACATAAAAGACATACATACAGAAATGGATAACATTGCATCCCAGCCATCCAGTAGTGTCTCATTGTTCGGAAGCAGAAAGTTATTGTATAATATCTAGTTTTCGATGCCAGGCAAGCGACACAGGGCAGACAGTTCCCGATTGGCACCTACTTCCCTAGTTTGATTTCGAACAACTTCGTAAGTTGTGTAACTATTTGCAAATAAATTACGGAATGTAACGTTATTATTACTTGTAATATTTATGTCATTATTAGTTAAAGTTTCTATTAGTTTGTAATTGCGAGTACTCTGGAACGACTGTAGCGATTCGGAAATCATTTACACTTTTTCTTCGCTGTAGGAAGTCGATAGGAAGCTACATTATGTCTAGCAAGTTTTTATATCGGAAATAGAGTAAGGATTGAGCAAGATCTATTTCAAAACACGTCTAATATTTTCAAACTGTATATTATGTAAATGCGTAAAAAATTTTAAAAAATGTGTAATTTCATATTTCAAAAAACTTTTTGAAAAATGTGTAACGGACGAGATTCAAAAATCGAATTCCTAATCCGGAAATCGTATGAACATTTAAAAAACACCGCAATATTTTTTGCGGCATGGGAATATTGCCTGCCACGTCCCATCCTTTTATTACATTATAGGGTGGGATTATCGTTAGCGAGCGGTGAGTGCACACGATGCACATGGCTACCACTCCGGGTATAATAGGGATGGCGGACGTTGCGACGCGGTCAGGAATCACATAAACATAACTGACGCACAGCAAGTTTATCCATCAACTATAAAAATAACAACTAAAGTAAAAGCCTTAGAACTAACAAAACACAAACATCGCTAAAGTAAATGTATGGTATTTGCCACAATATGACGTCATAATTTTGATAAAGTAACAGTAACTATGGCTGTTACTGTCCAAAAGAACGTGGCCGTTAGGATAGAATGAAAGTTATATGGAAGTTCCTAACTTATCTGTTATACCGGTTAGAGCCCTATTTGAATTCCTCTCAGGTAGCACTCGATTTGATTATAAAATCTAGGTTTCTGTTCCGACATTTTCACGTAGCCACTTAGATGGTGATTTAATATAACATGCTACTTTAGACATTCAATTGAATCGATATCTGATATAATTTTATATTATACATGTTTGTTTATAATTTCAATGTGCTTACTTTATTTTTTCAATTACCTATGATTCACTGTAACGTATTTTAATAATATCGGTTCATGTTATGAAGTTCCTTATTCTAATCTACTTACTGTTGATTTATTGAAGATAATATTTATTTCATCTTTTAATCATACCTATATTGCGTAAATAAACATGCCCTATCAATATTTTTTTGCGTGTTGCATTTTGCTGTTCATTACATTTATGGAACGCATTTTATAGAATCGTGCGGTTTATTTTTCGAGAGCTTTGCTTTGACTCTCATGTTTAATTACGTCTAATTGACAAAAAAATGTACTTAATAAAATAATTTGCATTTAAATCACTTCAAAATGTAATTAAATGATTATTTAGACATACAATTTCAAAATAAACGAGTTTCATTAGTTTCATCCTGCCGACTCGCAATTCCCCTTTTCTCGCCTATTACAAGAGATAGTCATTATATAGATATCTAATTTGACGATAATATTATACAAACTCAACAGTTTTACTCTTGAAGTAGTGCCGGATTTATATTTTCCTTGGTATAGCCCAGTCAGTTGGTGCCACCCCCCCACGTGCCGAATGTGCAGGCAGCGCGAGCAGAATTAACTTTTATATAACAGCATGGCGACCAAAAAAGGAAAACAGCACCACAGGAGGGGTACTAAAAATTCCCCAAATTCAGAAAGTTGGGCTTGTATGACCACCTCTATTTTAAAATATAACCGTGGTCTATACAGCACCTATACAACCTATTGATAAGTCCAACACTGCTTTTTAGAGATGTAATGGTATAAAGATCAATAAATATTGTTAGTTGTTAAAATCAATTAAGCTTTTTAATTGATATATTTTTTGTTCCTTAAGTTAAAGGAAAGTTTTTAAATTAATGGCTACTTTTCTCTCTTATTCTATATAAAAAATAGGAACTTGGTTCTGTACTTTAAATTGTAAGGTACTATATTATTATTGGTTAACTAGTTGACCCGACAGACATTGTCCCGTCTTAACTATGAATTTGCAGCGCGCATTCTGTCCATCGCTGAAATTAACTTTTCTTAAATTTTCTAACGTTCCGCTCAACTTCCTTAATTTTTTCTTTCATAAGATCCTTCTCCTGACAATAACAAACACAACAAAAAAATATTAGTAAAATCGGTCCAGCCGTTCACGCGTGATGGCGTGACCAAGGGAAATAGGGATTCATTTTTATATATATATATATGAAATTAATCGGAACTGTGAAAGTAGGAAAAGAGCTAATGATTTTCAAATGCCTTAATAGAACTTCCTTAATTTTTTCTTTCATAAGATCCTTCTCCTGACTATAACAAACACAACAAAAAAATATTAGTAAAATCGGTCCAGCCGTTCACGCGTGATGGCGTGACCAAGGGAAATAGGGATTCATTTTTATATATATATATATATATATATATGAAATTAATCGGAACTGTGAAAGTAGGAAAAGAGCTAATGATTTTCAAATGCCTTAATAGAACTTCCTTAATTATAAGAAGAACCATCTTGATCAAATCAGATCCCATTCGTTTGAAATCTGCTATTCCTGACACACATATAGATACACTTAAACTTATAAGATGCTATTTTTGTTTTGGGGGTTCAAAAGAAGAGAATTTCCAATGTTTGGTTTGTTTTTTCAAAATGTTAACAAACCAAAAATATTAACTTGTTTAGCGGTTTATAAATTTCAGCATGAGCATTAACCTTTCAAGGGTTCAATAATTAGAAAAGGAAGTTACCTTAAATCAGTACACAGAGTACGTAGATATAATAATAAAATTCGTTTACATATACAACAAATGAAACGTAACAGGCAGGATCATTTTCTCATTTATTATATTAATACGGAATTAAACTCAAAATAAGCAAAGAACGCAATAGAATTAAGTTTAAAATTGAATTAAAGACCCTTCTCGGTGGGGCCGGCGGGGCATCCATTCGGCTTGGAGCATGCGTCGTAGTTTTTAGTATCAACGGCATAGATTTGGTCAGCACACACAATGTGCGTTTGCTGTGGAGGCATTTTTTCAAACCACTATTTTCCCGTTTTACGACGTGTAGAGCGTTTGCAAACGTTTTAGTGGGACATGACCAAGCATAACGCGAGCAGAAAGAAATGATAAAACAATTGAAAAGATTCAGCGCGATGTTATCGCAACGAGATTTTCGCGCAGAAAACGTTGGCAGCATTTAAATTTAGTAAATGATTTGTAGTACATAAAATTTATTTAAAGAGTTTCATCATTGCAAATTCAGATTTCCAGCCAAAAATCGATTTAGTATAGTAGTAACTATGATTTGGTTATGGTAAACACTTTTCATCATCTTAGCCAATAGAAGATATTTTTTTCTGGAACACAATTTTTATTTGTTGGATGGAAAAAAAGGAAAATTCCCAAAGCACTCCGAAAATATACAGTTTAGTACAGATTACGCAATATTCGTGTTAATGGAATAATCAGTCATTTTTCTCAAACAAAGTGGGTGAACCTCGGCAATTTCCCAACTAAAGAGCTTTAAGAGGGTAAACAAATTCACGTCGCATGGTGGTGACACCACGGTACTAAAGCACTTATTTCGGATGTCAATGAACTTCAAGGCTGTGTAACACTTTGTAGAGTAGATGAATTAAAATAAATCATCACCTAATAACGATTCAAACAAAGCCACACTCCAGTTTCTTGTCGGTTCTTCTCTGGTGGAAACTGTTTTCTAAACTGGTGGTAGAATAAAAATATACAGAATATAAATAAAGTTAAACGGTTTATATATTCTATTAAATATTTAATTTAATTTCACTCGCAGTGTCAGGAATAAGGAAGGAGTCATAGTTTTTACATGTATACATATGTTAATGGCTTCGATAATTTATAAAAACGATATGCATAAACAATGATTTCGTATATTTTTTCAAGAATTCGAGAAAAGAACAATTGTAGAAAAAAATAATGTATATGTTGTTTACCCTGAGACTTTTTTGAAAAATGTAATTGAGGGCTTACGGTCTGGTTGGACGGTCAGACATAATCCTTAGAAAGGTGGTCCTGTAGGATTATTTCCTTTGTGTTATGATTGTCTTTTAGTGATTTACAATCCACATAAATTCTATATTTTACGACTAGTATCATAGAGCCAAAAGTGTGCGGAAATCTATCTATATATAAAAAAATAAATCCCTATTTCCCTTGGTCACGCCATCACACGTGAACGGCTGGACCGATTTTACAATTTTTTTTTGTTGTGTTTGTTATTGTCAGGAGAATGATCTTACGAAAGAAAAAATTCAGTAAGTTGAGCGGAACGTTAGAAAATTTAAGAAAAGTTAATTCCAGCGATTGACAGAATGCGCGCTGCAAATTCATAGTTGACAGGACATCGTCTGTCGGGTCGACTGGTATTCAATATTTGTTAACCAATGTCGCACTTCGTTGGAAGTATTTGGATAAGACTTGGCACTTAGATATAAAGAGATAGATCATGTCTTGAAACCTGGACTGACACATGGCCTACTTTTGATCCTGGAGAGGTACTCCCGTGAGATTTTTCCGGAAAAGACATTTACCTAAGCGGACCCGTGAGCACAGAATAGTGTTGAGTAAATTCTTTTTTTCCTTTGTACCAGTCCACAGTCACGTCGTTCAGTTTAGTTCGGCGTTTATACAAAAATATCGTGTAGAGGAACGAAAATCGAGCGAAGGCAAAAACTTCATTACATAATTTATACCCGTATGGCGTTCATGACTGTACCGTACTGTATTGACACGTGACTTCTCACACCCTGAACTGCGAAGGCGACGAGTGATTATATTCTATAGAAGTCTTGCTTGGAAAACTTTCTTCTAAGTTTGAGGCGAGGTCGCAGGTCTCGCGAGGTTCTGAGCAAATATAAGTTATATATTTTATTTGTGCTTTACCTTGATTTTAAATTGTATCTGCCTAATTTAAAGGAAAAATACGTAAAGTTAGTTTTAACTGCCTAAAAATAGAGACGGTTTCAACCGGGAAAGTTGATTGAGTTTCGTCACTTATATCATTTAATCGTGAGAAAGGTGTATTGGTGAAGATTGCAGAGACCTCGCAACGGATATCTTAGAGACATGCATAACTTTAGTTTGGCGCTAATCTGGAAAAGCTTTACCTTAATTACAGAAAAGACCAGCGTGGCTCTTTGAACACGTTAAGTAAGACCCGCTTCAAGCTTTTGTCGTAAACTAATTAGGTTATCTGAGAAGAAATCGACCCGCACTTATGAACTTCATTCATTTATAATTCACACTTACGAGACTTGTTATTTTTGGAACATGGCAAATAAAAACAAGTTTTTTGACCTCCACAGTCCACACTCATAGTATGTACTACAGAGCAATGGGTACCTATATCATATTGTTTAGTCAGTTAATTCGACACATTTTTATCTAAATGATTAACCAGCATGATAGAATTTTTTAGAGTCTACTGATCTTTAGTTTATTGCGTTATAGATATTTCGGAGAAGTGCGATGCGACGCTACGATTCGGGACCGATCGCACCAATATCAAACAATTTGTGTGTTCTACGTTCCTGTATTTTATAATGGAGTAGTTAAGTTATTTTACTTATTCGCTCAAAATGTAATTTTTGACTTGAAGGCTTTGAAACAATGTTTATGTTTATTTTTAGAAACCGCTTTTTAGAAAAATCTTTTGTTTTTAATGTTGAATTCAAAGTGTATATTGAAACATTGGTTATTCATCTTCTATACTAGCCCGTTTTTACTAATATAAATGATATAGTTTTTGAGTAAATCTTGTTTTATTTGACCTTTAAAAAGTAGAATACCTGCCTACTATGGCGGATAGTAGCCTAACGTCAAAAATGCTTTGGGGATACTTGCCTCATGTGAGGATAGATGCCTCTCTAGGTTTCCTAGAGATAGAAACAAACTTGTATTAATTTAAGTAAACTGTCTGCTATCCGCAAAAGTTAATAAGGCAACTATCCTTTTTGGTACGGATACTTGCCCTTTGTGTTTGTGAAATAAAGAAAAACTATTTAACAATAAAGAGTAATAAACAGTGTAATTTTAACCCTTACGCATGCTAATAAACACAAATTTTACAAAAATCTTAATAAATAATAAAGAAATTCAACAGAGATTGCTTACTAATATAATTTCAACGCTCGTCAAAGCTTAGCCGTGGAAGATATTTGTGCATATGGATAAAATACGTGTGCCTATATCCACGGTTTATGTGGCACTAAGGCCTGCATGGGGGACACTTTCGGTTATGATCAAGCGCTAACACTATCAACAATCGTATCGTCAGTGTATTTGAAACTGAGGCATGTATCCGTTCGAGGCAACTATCCGGCTTTTACCTTATAAGATTTCTAAGGATTACAGTAACGAAAACCGCTTACACAAGTAAGGCAGTCCGCAGCATCTCTCACGCATTAATTTTTGCCTCCAAAATGACCATAACTAAAGTAAGAATATACTAACTTCACCCCTGAGAAATACTTTTTTATCAACTTTAAAGCGAGTGAAATGGGGCGTGAAAGTAAAACTTTGCCCAAATTAATTAGGTATGAAGATATCTGCGAGTCTAAGAATTGTCATAATTATGACTTTTTCCTAAAGAGTGAAATGGGGGATGAGAATGGGAAATGTATATATTTTCGAATGTGGTGACACAAAAATAAGTAAAAGATAGTAAACAGTTTCACACGTAAGTTTGTTTTACAAAATCCGATTCCAATTTTTAGTAGTATTATATTGTTTTGTTCACCAAATCATATGTATATTATCAAAGGAGTTTAATTAAACGTCCGCAACACCACACACAAACTTCGCTTCATTACTATGCAGAGCTTTGTGATTCAAACTCGTGTGCTGTGTCTCTAAATCGCATGGGCAGCTGTGGTCCTTGTCAGGCAAGCCAGTTGCTCGTTTCAAACCTAATTAAGTCAAAAACCTTCGGGAGAGCAACTAGGAGATAATTAATATATCTGTGTTTTATATTCTGAACGGACATAAAATGAGCATTTAAAATAATGATACCCTAGTATAATTTGCATACGAAGTTTGATTCAATGCTTGCATATTGTTAGTACATTTAAATAATAGAAAGTGAATCCTCCAAGTAACCTGGTACAGCCTTTTATATTTATACATTATCATCGATAAAACTGCTAGTCTGTATATTGAAATTAGTAGAATAGAGGAATAGATTAACTATAAAGAATTCTATAATATCCAGAATAAAATTTTGAGGACAACGTTGTATATAAATATACTACATCAGTAATGGCAGAGAATAGCACTTCGTAGCAATACTAAGAATACATACGAAGAGGTTCGAAATGTAATTTAGTTTAAAATGATACAAGAATTTTTGCAAACGGTAAAAAGAGGAACATAAAACAATTATTTTTATTTTACCAGTAAATTCATAACATTTAGAGAATTGTTGCGGTTTTGTGTTGTCTTCGCTCGGTCGTCGCATTGAGAATTTTTATTAGATACATGAATAATAATGAAAACTGGAATGGAAGATTATACCACAGACAGGGGGACCTATATAAATGTATATATACTAATATTATAAAAATGAAAACTTTGTGAGTATATAAATTTGTAGGGACTAACCTCTGGATTTACTGAACTGGTTTTGAAAGGTCTTTCACTAATAGGAAGCTTTATTATTCCTAAGTGCTATAGGCTACTTTTTATCCCTAGAAAGTATAAAGGCGGACTTTTACCCCGGAAAAACGTTTTCAAACGGGCTTAGGCGCGAGCAATAACTATAAAATAAAAGATACACAATGACTTCACATGTTAAAAAAAACACAAATAATTTTTTAGCTGTAGCCAATATAAAATAATAAAATATATGGGAAAGACAATAATAATATATCATCGATAAGTTTATCACCAGGATATGTCGTCCTCATACATAATATTTACGTTTACGTTCGTAGAAAGGCATCTTGGCTATGCTTTAGGCGTTCTCTAATCGCCAGCCCTCATAAACACCTGCACTACCAAAAGAATTATAAATGCGTTCTGGCCTTTAAGAAATGGAATGAAAACTAGGAATGTTTGGGGTTCCAAAAACCTCACTCACCTTATAAAACGGAACAGCAAGCTGTCACTTTCAATGATTTCTATATGAACCGGGTCGAGACGGTCATTCACATCCTAGATAATATTATTTACTATTATGAGCTCATTATTATTGTTTGAAGATTATGCGAATTTTAAGTCGAAAATCAACCGGCATATACCCCTAAGTAACCACTTCTTAAATTCATCAAGTGTCACAAATAACCGTTTACTATCAGATAGACTTAGAGATTTATTTTAAAGATTCAATAATACGAAAACTATATTGGGTATTAAAATATTTTCTTTTATTTAAATGCAATTCGATATACAAATATCATCAAAATATTAAGAAAAATATGATCATCTTTTTGAAATACGCGATTCGTGTACGCCTGTTCTGAATGTTTTCTGTATAAAGTGCTGATTGTATGAGCATCATAACTGTTACTCTACTTGCTCGTCGTAGGCACCAAAGATAATTTTTTTCACCGATCCACCCTGTTATTTCCCTTGAGATGGGAATAGAAAGAGTCTTCCCTTGCGGGTGGCGAACGATATCTTTTCTCGTGCATTCCTCTTGTGGGTAATGTGAGATGAGTAATTTGTAAAAAATCAAGAAAACCACTCACGCTGTTTAAAAATTGAAAGTTTTAAATTAAGCCACAGTAGTCGAATTAAAAATGAACTCACAATGATATAGTAAGTTAGTCGAATTTGATTATCCGGTAAGTTTCACCTTGAATAAGGGACGGGATAGGACAAATTCAAAGGCCCTAATATTGATTTACGCTTATATTATAATCCGACATGTGTTAGTAAACTCTTGAGAATTTATGTACTTTGTTACTTAACATAAATCCTTGGATCAGAGTGGAAACAATTCAGAATTTAATTGTGCTTAATCACATACGTGACTTACTAACAATTAAGGACGTGTATATCTCGTGACACGGTATTTCTTAGATATTTCATTATATTTTTAATTACATCTCTTTGCTTCCAAAATGGTTTAATAACAAACAAAAGTGTATTTATAATTAAGTCTTTGTGATAATATAATAAAATGTAACGTCTAATGTAGTGCGCGTAGGCACACTTGCTAGGTTTATATTTATTTATAATTTAACAGATTTTTTATTCTTATAATATCCTATTATATCACCTAAGCACACATAGAACATGACATGACTTCTTTTAAGGGACACGGATATTTGTATTCTGGACTGGCTAACAGATTGTCTTAATACGTTATTACATTTATGTTTAGTGATATAGATTTACGAAACGTGACTTGATTTCAAGATATTTGCGATATGAAGAAAAATATGATGATAAGGCCACAGTATATCAACACTTCAGTATTATCACTCAAGGTCGCTTGTGACATCCAACCAAATTCTGTTGGCCATGCGGGTCGATGTAACCCATCCCGATAACATTTTGTGAACGGTAAGAATAAATAAAAGGTAAGCAAAGTTTTGTTGATTAGAACTCGTAAATGCGCGAGAAAATGACGTAACGTACCGCATACACGTTTTGCTTTCGAATATCACTTATCGTTAACATTCTTCATTAGTTATTGCGTTATTTGCAACTAGTATGCGGGAACGGACGAGCTTCAATTTGACACCAATTATTAAATTTATAACATTGCTGCATTCCCAATTAAATGGCGCCCGTATTTGATGGTTTAAATAGTATCACTACGACTGGAACACAAAGGCTTGTTGCGAAATCAGATTTTAGTCCAGTCAAAATAGACAAGAAAATCTTGTGAGTTATTAAAAAATCGCATAGATCTGTAAATTGGTATAGACGTTAAATACGTCATTATCAATAAAATGTCAAAAGTCCCCATCGATCCTAGGTGTGCAAAAGATTTTATTCAAGGTCAAAGGTTAAAAATTCCGGGCTTTCCCATTTTTCTCTGAAACTGAAGGTATTATCGAAAAATAGGTCAGACAAAAGTTGTAGATCATACAATTCTCTACAACAATTGTTCTAATCATTTTTTTCGTACGAATCACCGTTTGCGAGATATCGCGATTTTAAAAGTTGAAAAACTTATACTTTTCATATGTACACATTATTAATATGCACACATTTGCGCACCATCTATGAGGTAATGTACTTGGCGCATTTTTTTAACTAGGTTTCCCCAGTAGGCATACTCCAGATCTAGTATGATAAAGATATGTTGATCAGTATACAGATCGTATCCCATTTTTTCATCTCTATTAAAAATGGCTGATGTAGTTTCGCAATCAGTTATTGCATGTAAAAATAAAATATGCGTGACATTTTCGATATGCAGTCATACTTTGTGATGAATATATTGTTGATTGTACTTGAGCTTTCTCAGGTTTCGAGAAGTAAATAATTTTATCGATTCATTTACTTCCTTCCTAAAAAAGCAAGTATGCGACCCTTTGCACTCGTAACGTATTTAACGTCTATACCAATTTTCACGCTCTATGCGAATTTTTCCTAACTTAAGAAGTTGGTTTAGATGACAATAAATGATAATGTTTTTCTTTATTTGTAATATGAATAGTGTGCTTATACAGGGTCATTTTTAAATTGCGTTACTAAATGAAACCACATACTCGTCTTTATCTTTGCAGACATTGTGCCAAAAAATCATCCATTAATAACGAATCTTCACCAAAAATCTTGGTTTTAGTTTGCGGATTTTTAATCATTTTGTAGTTTAATGCGAATATGGCGTATGCGCGGGTGTATTTCTGACTGAAAGTATAGTGTTGCCGCTGCAACGAATTCTCTTAGAGTGTAGTAGTGGCTTTAGGGAGTGTAAAAATAAAATCACTTTTTAATAATATTTATTTTATCACTTTTTTATTTCGAAGTAGGTATGTATGTATGTGATTTTATTTAGTAACGCGATGTAAAAATTACCTGAATGATGAATGCCTGTATTTGAAATTGGCGATTGGTATGGGAGGAATACAATATCCACTTTTTTTGTAAAATATAATTAATTGATAAAATTATGCAACATTATTACCTATACTTTACCTATACTTTTGCCATCTCATAGAGAGTTCATTGACCCTTAACTAAAAAAACATGGGGGCGAGATTCAATAAACTCTCTCAAAGCAGTTTGGGCTGCCACATCGGGCCACATCGGAATACAATTTTTTTCCTTGTAAAAAGTTATCCGAATTACGTAAAAAGTAGTAATCTGTTGGAATAAGGTCCGGGGAGTACACTGGATGTCGCAGACATTTCAATTGCGGCTCCTCTAGTTTGACGGTCGTCTGTTGGACAGTGTGTGGTCTAGCGTTGTCCGAAAGCTGCAGTGGCCTAGAGCGATTGACTATCCTTGATTGTTTAGCAACTAATTCCTCCATCACGGTTTACAGTCGTCGACCATAAACATCTGCCGTAATGGTTTTGCCAGATTTTAGAAAGCTGTAATAAAAGGCAACGGCACTTGTCCACCAAACATTCACAAGTATTTTTTTTTAAGTCCCTTTTCGCTTGAGGCAGGATGTGGCTGGTTCTGCAGGATTCAGCCATTGCCACAAGCACTTGTCTTGAGGCGGCGATAGCCTAATTGGTTGTGCAACGGACTGCCAAGACGAATGTCCGCAGGTTCGAATCCCAAGGGCACACACCTCTGACTTTTCAAAAAAATTATGTGTGTAATCTTTGTGAATTATCGTTTGCTTTAACGGTGAAGGAAAACATCGTGAGGAAACCTGCATACCTGAGAAGTTTCTTTATATAAATTGCGAGGGTGTGTGAAGTCTACCAATCTGCACTATGCCACCGTGGTGGACTAAGGCCTAATCCCTCTCAGTAGTAGAAGAGGCCCGTGCCTACCCGTGGGACAGTATATAATTCAGGGCTGATGATGACAAGCGCTTCCGATTCGATAATCATAGATACTGATTCGATTTATGATCTTTTCATTATTGTGTCGGTTAAGCAACGTAACGCATCATTCGATGGCTGGATTCATTCAATTCATGAGGTATTCACTTTTCACTTTTTAGGCTTTTTTACTTTCCCGACACGCAAGTGGATTAAAACAGCTTTATCACTCACACCAAAGCCTGCAGCTAAGTCTTGCGATGGATCCGCTTCCACAACATCCTTTAATTCCTCATTATCCACCTTGCTCTCCGGCCATCCATGGAGGTTGTTCTGAAAGTTGAAATTTCCAGAATTAAAATGAAACCAAAAACGAACGTTTTCTTTTGCGACACTAACGCCATACACATCGTTAATCCATGGAACCATTCACGTATATTCTATAGACACGAACGTCCACATAAACTATTTGATCAAAATTTTGAAATTCCAATATCTGAACTAACATGGCAACCAAAACGTCACTGTTATAAGTTTAGCGGCGTAAAGGTAGACACCGCTGTAGAGGAACAGATGGTTGCGTTCCTCTATAGAGGGGAAAGATTCCCAGTCAGGCAGATGTTGCGCCTGACCGGCCGCGGCCCCTCTGACGGTTCCTATTCGGAGATGGTATATATGCAACGCGTCGCTCAAATTGTGCAAGCGTGATTCAGGATCGACGTCGCCATCTATCGTGATTGCTGTGTGATATCACTGTAGTTGCGTCACTGCATCGATCCTCTTGCAGTTCCGGCGATGTTGACAAGATAGCGGTGTATGCATCGATTGTACCGCCACAATAAGGTTATAACATCAACATAGGTATTAATTAACAATTAGAACTAATTTCTTTTTGTTTTGAACGATGAGACGAGTTTGCCTTTCGCCTAATGGTAAGGGATCCGATGGCCCTTGAACAGTAGAAACACCATACAACACATTGAATTACAAGGTAATGTTTGGTATTTCGTTGTGTACGCCATCCTAAGATATGAGATGTTAAAGTCTTATCTTGTCCAACATAACACTGGTTACAAAGTTCTTTAAACCGAAACGCAACAGTGACTATACCATGTGCCACTCATTTGACTAAATATTTTTGCGTAATATTCGGCTATATTAAGATCATTGTGGGTTGCAATCCCTTGCATGGTAATTTTAAGGGTGAACATTGAACAGTTCAAATTTATTCTGGTTGATTCTCCCACATGCCTATGCTCTTCACCAGGTGGTTACGAATGGGAACAGTATGCTCATTATGTAATTAGGACTGTAGACTTTTAACACGAGGAGCACTACATCATGTTAAATAGTATTCAAATAACATCCGGGGTTATATACTATATGGGGTTTCTAGAGACTAGATGGAATTACAGTAGGTACTTCCCGAAGTTTTTGCCATTAATGGAATCAAGTCTAACAGCTACTATGATGGAGGACCCTTACGTTTAATTTTTAACCGTAGTGGTGGTGGTCCAACTGGCTTATCTAGTAGTTGTAAACCTCCGTATACTTGAGGTTAAAATGCCTCCTCAGTTTCATTATTATGCCTCTCGCTTCGTTACCCAGGGAAGTGGACAATTAAAATTTCCAACTCTTCCATATCTTTCTATTTGAATAATTTCGTTGCGCGAAAAACAAATTAGTTTTCCGTGAAAATCGCTGAGGTTCGCCGTCGGGTGTCATTAAATGCGTGCCACTGCCGGTCCTAGCTTACAGAAGTTGTAGTGTGTAAGGGCGGGAAAGTCTCCAGCATACGGTTATTCGGCTAAAAATCTCGCCATATACTATAACACTTCCCTGGTTTCTTCTCATGGACTACTCCCTGCTCCTGGATTTCCCCATCATGACCTTATCTACTTATCCTAGACCCATAAACCCCAAATTCTTACTTAAGATAATGCACATTCGTTGCTTTGATCGCTTGGATCCGGTAATGTTACACAGTAACGCTGCTACACTGAATTAGGATCAACAGGTGGCAGCCGACGGAGTTGATGATACGCTCAAGATTTTTAACAGCTGTATTCTTGCACTTTCCGGAGGGTAAAATTTAAACATTCTCTTACACTTTGGATGACTCGTGGCATTCGGATGGCAATGAGACGCAGAGATCGGGTCTTTCATAAATTAAACGGGAAAGCTCTAAAACTAACTGGTGCCTGTTAAAGGCTGCAAGGGACCGGTGTAATCAAATTATACGCAACGCTAAATGCCGCCATATTCTCGCTAATATTTCCTCATCCATCCTACCTATCTAATATCTAGAAATTCTACGGATCTTTGCATATTGGCATAAGGAAAAATCTTAACCACGCTGGTGTGACTGTTGATTTGGATGACATAACCATTATTTTTCCACCTCTATGTTGTTTAATCACCAAATCAAGATTTGTACCTTGGATTTCTTGGTTGATCTGCCATGTCTTAAAATCACACACTTTCAATTTTCTCCAGATCACATCTGGAGAAAATTGAAAGGGTGTGATTTCAAACAATCCTATCCATTAAATCCATTGCAATAGGCTACGACATCGTATGATAGTTCTTTTTTTTATTTTTTTATTTTTAATTTTTTTTTTATTTTTATATATTTACATATGTATATTAAAAAAAACATACATATAAAATATTAAAAAAAATAATGATCCTCCGATGGCGAAGCTCAAGATCCAGGCCACCGGCGGTTAGGGATTCAAATAGGGGAATCTCCTTACAATGCGCGCCGCGACCAGCAATACTGCCTTCTGCATCTGGCCTCCGACCCAACGGCCAATTGAGAGCTTCCAAAGATGTTGATCGAGGCTATTTGGTATCAACCCCATGCGCAAAAACGAGTGAGATTGGTTCCTCTCTTTGTTGCCCCAAAATAGGCCCGCATTCATTTTTCGAGTTTATTTCATGCGGCGCATTATTCCACCGGTAGCGAAGACCATAGTCGTAGCACAAGGCCCCACAGGTCCCAAGCCATTGGAGGAAGTTGTCGTTCTCTTCGTCGCATAGGTCTTGGTGGCGACGAGAACAACTGCAGCTCGTCGCGCTTGCTCGACACGTCGATATCCGGTGTCATTTCGAATACTTCCGAAGCTGACGCCGAGGACGCGGAGCTCGACGAGCTGGAATACACATTATTATTATTAATATCCCTTAGCACAGGTATTTTCTATTCTATGTGATGGAAGGCTCTTCCTATTCCCCTCCCTGATAAACCACTTTCGACCTATATCCATACTCCCTTTCCTTTCCAAGGTGCTGGAGGCCTATGCGTCTAAGTAACTGTCCAAGTTTGGCCACCAATGGTAATCATTTGCTAAATCCTTTGCAGTCTGGCTTTCAGCCAAGGAACAGCAATACTTCAGTTCTTCTTAAAGTTTCGATTATCGAAATTATTATTCTTTTTTGTTTTCTAATAATTACAGTAGCCGAGCGTTTTATAACTATAACATTTTACTACTTAAAAGTAAATCTGTGTGTGATTAAAAGATAAATCAATGTGTTAGTTTCTTATGTTTGATTTAGTTTATTATTTTTTGTTTTTTTATTATGTAACAGAAAATAATATGAAAACGAAATGCTTCGGTAGAATTAGTATCAAAATTGGTTGAAAATAACGCAGTTTATAATATTTGAAATATTGTTGGGAGTTAAAGTGGGGGCATCGTGGGATTATCGAGCGGTTCTTTTCTCACTTACGCAGTATTATGGCCAGCGCCATTAGACAGCTTCCCTTTTTACCAAATTTCAAAGCTTTATAACTTATCTAAGTCCGGTAGACAAGGACTTGTCTGCGTCTTTGACATTGTTTTAGTCAATGAGCAGCGGCTGTAGGCGGACTACTTCCTCGTTTGCCTACTAAGGCAATAAAATATAATATATATATTATGGTTTTCCCGATAGACTTTATAGGAAATAGATTTTTGATAAATGTATTACAAAAATCACCACTACCATATTATTAAGACTGAAATTAACGGTAAAGTTATTAAGATTTAATTGTCAGTTCCAAAAATGTAGATTTTTATAAAGAATTAAAAATTATTTCGACTGGGACTTACACTTATTCAGATATTTTTACGAACGGGAATTATGTTAAAAAATAAAGCCAAATACCTTGTGCAATATGTGTAAAAAGTTTACTCGCTACCATGGGAGTTGGATCAATTCCGCAGGATGATGAATAGCTCTACTATATTCACATAATTCTATATACATATCGTAGACTTAACCTTATACATATTAGCTTCATTAGTGATGTTCTGCTTAGTACTTAATGAATACATTAAATTGTTCACATGTTAAACGTTCTTAGCATAATTAATGCTTCTTATTGCTCGTCAAGCATGAGCTAATGTAAATCTATGGTAACTTCGCAGAAATATTGATTTCAAGTAATAGAGAGCCTTCAAATTTATTGCGTAGCTACAGCGCTTCAGTTGCGTTAATTTAAAATCCATAAGAATACCAGAATACAAACGAGGATAAGTAAAAGATCTAAGAACGCCTTCACTTTGGTTATAACTTCCGCACAAGAAACCACGTGGGAATCAATATACAAGTATTTACATTAATCTATATCTGTTAGCTGCGATGTATTTTGTGTAGGAAAAATATATTATGTAAGCACTAATAGTAAAAATTATATATTTTTATTAAGACGCTTATTTTCTTTCTATTGCTCATTACCATAATTTTCAACAACAGGCACAGGTTGTCGGGGTCTTCTCCACAATTATCAGAGCGATCTTTTGTTGGCGGTCTCCATTCTCCCCTAACTGACTCAAATAGAGAATTAACATAATGTGTAGATAATAACATATTATTTAACATATATCTGACTACCAGCTGCTGGTTTAATGTCAACCATCCCTAGGGTAATAGTACCTAATAGAAAATCCAAGTGTCGTTTGACCTCGGAGTCGAATTCGGAACCTCTCTGTTCTTGTAGTCGTGTAAGGTGTATAATATGCTGTCGCGACGACCAAGCATGCGACTATTACAAAACCATAATTAATAATTGTAAATATTATATATTCGATAATCCAGCCCATTTCCAACAAAAATATTTTATGAAGTGGGGTGTGTTATTTATTTTCTTTAAATATGTTTGGCTTATACTTTAACGCCATATTGTAAAAGATTTTTATCAAATTGTAACAAATAATCTCTCTTGGAAAAGCTGCCTTGGTGACGTGGATATAATGTGTACAACTAATACATGCCGACGCGGTACGGCGACCGCGCTTAAGTCTTGGTTTCGGTGCTCGGGTCCAGCATAGGGTTCAGAGGATTTTTTGTTCAAATATACAAAACAAGTTTTTACTTTAATTTTGTTTTCAATATATGTATAAATAAAAAATGTTGATGTAATTTTGAAAATATTTATTGCAACAACAGAAAAATAAATAAGTACACATAAAAGCGTTTAGTAGTGTTAGAGATGTGAATGGGAATGTAGTGAGTGGAAGAAGCGCATTAAAAAGATGGAAGAATATTTTGAAAGTTTGTTTGAGAAAGAAGTTACGCAGGATTTACACGAGATTGAAGAAAAGGAAGATAAAATAGGCATGGATGAAATTGTGAAAGATTTAAATAGCATGAAGATGGGTAAGGCAGCAGGGTATGATAGGGTGTCTATAGAAATGCTAAGGGCTGGACGTGGCGTGGTTTCGCATTAATAAGGGTGTGAGACAGGGATGTGTAGCGTCTCCATGGCTGTTCAACCTATTCATGGATGGCTGTCTAAAGGAAGAAAAAGAGTGAGTATGGGCTGAGGATGAATGAGTTGTCACTCAATTGTTTACTCTACGCTGATGATCAAGACTTCTTGCGTCATCGGTGGAAGAGTTACAAAAGTTAGTGAAAATTATGGATGGTGCTTTTGGGAGAATGGGTATGAAAGTAAATGTTAGTAAAACGAAAGTTATGGTGCTTGGTAGGGACGATAGCATGACAGAATGCGATATTATAATCCGTGATAAGAGACTACAGCAAATAAGAGAGTTTGCATAGGTATAGGATAGTGATATAGATAGACAAGTGAGTGCAGGGAATCGGGTGAATGGGACGCTGCACACCTATATGGGTGGCTGCAAAGTGTCCAAAAAGGCACAACTGGCTGTCTAAAGAGGAGTGTTATTGCCCACTCTGAAGTATGGTAGTGATAGTTGGGTATGGCAGAAAAGTCATGAAAGTAAAATTAAAGCAGTGGAAATGAGAACGTTAAGAAGTATGTGTGGGGTAACTATGAATGTTAGAGTGCGGAATACTACGGTCATGGATATATGTGGAGTGACAGAGGATGTAGTTAGAAAAATTAAGAAAGGTATGCTAAGGTGGTTTTGGCATTTGCACAGGATGGATGATAAGAGACTGACAAAGAGGGTTTATAAGGCGATTGTGGATGGAAGAGCCGGTAGGGGTCGACCGCACCGAACCTTTGCATGTCAGATATATAACATTCTCAGTAAAGGCCAGGTCGAAAGTACCCGGAACCGGTGGGAATGCATGAAAAGATTAATGAAGGTGGAGGAAGCGCGAAAAGTACGCCAGAATCGTGCAAAGTGGCAATCCATAGTCTCTGCCTACTCCTATGGGATAGAGGCGTGATACTATGTATGTATGTAAAAGTGTTTAAATGTATCATGAAATGTACAGCACTGTGTAAATTTCGCTAAACTTAGCCTCATAACTTAATATATCACTATATATTAAGTCATGAAGTTAAGTTTAGCGTTAGCTGAGCTGAGCGTCGTGGGAAGTTTCTAAAGCCCGCAATTAATAGTAATAGATACTACACCGAGACAGCTCGAAAAATACTGAGAGACTTGCGTAAATTATAACTAGCGGGACCATTTTTGTTTTTACTCAAAGCAAGATAACTTTCCGGGGAGGGCTTGTGCTCTAAAAACAAGAAAAAATCTGATCTATTTTATAGCATCGAATAATAATTTCCATATAATTGGTTGCCACTGAATCATCAATGAAAGTGGGACGATTGATTGTCCTGTTTTTGGGGACATCGACATGTTAAATATAAACCAATCAATGGTATGTTGAAAGTGATACAGTACACATAAATAAATTTTAATTGTCTACGTGTAATGTAAATATCAGTATTTTCCTTAAATTATGTATTTTTCGCGACTTGTGAGGTAAGTAGAAGTAAATATCGCCGGTAAAATTTTCTCTGTAAGTTTGTTTCGGGGTTTTTGGCAATCTTATAGATATTTTTTGGTTTCCACCAACTGGTCAGTTACAACTGTATTTATACGAAGACATTCTGTAGTTGACATTGTTTTTTTTTGTTTCCGCCCAAAGATTATACATTTGTTATAGTATTTCATTGGAAAATAATTGAGAAAATAATAGTGTAATTATGCTTCTTTAAATTTTATCAAATCCGTACACACTAGACGTAAATGAGAAAGTGGCGTTTGCTTTGTTTCCTCGCAGCCATGTAATTTTCAAAGTATTCAATTGCAGCTGAAGGGTTCCATATAAAATTACTTTTTATATCTTGGAAACTGAATGTTTTTTTGGGAAATTTAGTTCGGGACACATCTCATCCACACCAGCATAGCCACACGTTAAAACTAGTTCATAAATAAAATAGGAAATAACAAACTTCACAATAATCATCACATAATTATGAGATTAAAATTATCTAAAATACGTATAGTATATATTTTTGCAGAAATGTGAAATTGCCAATACATATTCATCTTCAAAATATTAAGCACTAAATCATGCAGCTGTGTCATCTCTCGGATCTGATGGCCGTTGGGGCAGAAAAGTTCTGGAGTGGCGACCACGAACCGGGAGACGCTGCGTAGGCAGGCCCCCCACGAGATGGACCGACGATTTGGTCAGGGTCGCCGGAATCCGATGGATGAGGGCGGCCCAGAACCGGTCCCTTTGGCGCTTAATGGGGGAGGCCTATGTCCAGTAGTGGACAGCTCCCGGCTGAAATGATGATGGTGATGATCGTCTCTCGGAAATTCCAAAGCTTGTTTAGATTGTAGTGATATTATTTGCATCAGATAAATATTAAACACATCTAAAACTGAAGAGTTTCTTTACGAACGAGGTAATCACAGGAATTCCTGGTTCGAATTGAAAATTGTTTAAATGTTCGGTGGCCCATTTAACGAGAAAATCTTTAGACTATATATATTATATATACTACTACGGTATGAACAATAGGAGCTGAGAATCAATGAAAGATGATGCAGATACGTGGAAAATTTATTCCTTTTGAGAGCCTCCAACAACCATCTATGTCGGGATTATTCTTCTTATAAAGTTTTAATAAATATATTATACAACAAACTAATTAATCTTAGGAATGATGATACGTCACAAAAAATAATGGTAATCTGATAGCAAATTTTACGAATTTTCCACCTCGCTGTGTTTTATGGCTGATTTTAACCAACATAGCCCCCATGAAGGACAATGTTTTTTTAATGAATATTTAAGTTGAGAGTCTAGAGAAGTTTTTGACCTATCTTAAAACCACGAAGTGACCTGTTTAGATTTTAAATTTAAAGTAGAAAATTTAAGTCATAATTACTAGAACGTAAGTTTTTCACTTCACACCAACATTTTCGTTTTCATTAAAGTAACGAAGCTGATTGTTTTTAGCAAAGAAGTACAACTAATTAAAATTTTGTTGCAACAAAAGCATCGCGAATAAGTCTTCTACTTTCCAAAAAAAATATTAATCGTAAATTCTCAAAAATTCTGAAAAATATTCATAACTTGAAAACTACGAAAAATCGCGGAACGTATATGGGGGTTATTCGGATAACCCAAGGGGTGCTCTATCTCTAGACCTCCGCTTGTCTTCTGGGACACCCTGTATAATAGTATAGATTAAATATTTGACGTTTCAGACATAAAAATAAGCAATAACGTACGTAGACAGCTTCCTTCCTTATTTTGTGAAGACATTTCAAAATTCTTTTAAAGAATATATACCCATAAATCACTGGAAGACTGAACGATAAACCAGTTATTGGATTTTTACAGACCAATTTTATCTCGGCAGAGTGCACATTTAATTGCACTTAATTTGCACTTTTGCATTGGAATTTTAAGTAGAACGGCGACCCGAGCAAATGATAATACATAGGGGAATTTGCATATAGCACCCAGATCTGAAGTTGCAAATCCTACAAATGTATTTGATTTCGACTCTGAGTCGTAGCGGCTGTCACTTATTTTAGTTGGCCAGCCGCCCGCTGCGCCACGGAGGTTCGGGCATTAGCTAAGTTTTGCAGGTTTCTTTAATCGTTCCATCACTTTTTACTGTAAAGATTATGGGGCTATATCCAGTTTTTTTACTGAGTAATATTGTAGGCGTAATGTGGTATTTTTTAGTAGCTCTATTACCATTATTATGTATTAGTATTTTTTTTTGAGATACTGCGATTTTTTTGTCGATTGAATCGTTCAACTTCAAAGTCCATGACAATTGAAAATACGAAACACAACAAATACATATGATTATAGAGATGATTACGTTTGGAACAAAATAACAAATAACGGGTGAGTTTTGTACTGCTTCAACAATTTTATGGACATGTTTAAATGTTCTGGCTTATTTTATTGACCTCGATCGTTTTCAAACATCTAATCCCAAGATCGCAAAAAATAGGGAGATGTTTTTAAATTAACTATTAATGATTTAAAGGAATTAGAAATAGATTGTATTCGATACAGAATTGCATCACATCCAGTTCCATAGTTTACATATTTCCATACGTTTTGATATCGTTTGTATTTATAAAAATAAAGAAGGTACACCAATTCTATCCTCAATTGCCAGGCGAATTAAAACCAATGAACCCGTTTTAGCGTGATAACTTCACAGACAATAGAGTATATAATTGTAATAATATAAAATTATAATAGATATTACAATGACTTATTGAACAAGAAATCTCATAACAAACATTTTATGAAAATAATGGCGTAGTTTGGTGTGCCATCAAATGTTAAGTAAGTAAAGACATTAATTCAATTCCACTTCGATAATGTATTCGTAAAGTTGGAGTAGAGAACTTACCTTCCCTGCAATGTTCCTTCCTTATTCAAAGCGACCGTTTTTTTATACATCTTGTGGACTAACTTACTTTTACAATAGCATGGTGACTGCATCCTTCAGTAATGTTATCTTATCGCAAAATAAAGGCTGACAAGCGGAATATCATTACTCTAATCCTCCTTTGTTTGTCTCTCTACGAAATTTACAGGTAATACTTGCTTATATTACCTATTCTAATTCCTATTACGTTGTCATTCATAGATGCAGATAATACCATATCGCTAGTTTTGATAAAATATATAATCATAGGAAAAATTTTAGGAAGGGAGGAAGATAAATAACCTAATTGAAAATACGTATTTGAGTTGTTTGGGATTGGCATTTGTGTCGAGTATGCCCGGGCCCGGTCCCAACTCCATATCAAATTATCATGGGGCGGATATAGAATCCGCAAAATGTGTGCGCGTCGATTGCTTCTTCAGTTTAATATTCAGCCCTTTATATATAGAAATATGATTCAAAAGCTGTAAGGCTGATTTTAGTCAAAATAGCCCCCGTGAAGGACTATGTGTTTTTTATGAATATGTAAGTTGAAGAAGTTTTTGTTTTTGGGTTGGAGAAGTTTTTGACCTACCTTAGAACCAAGTCACCTGTTTATATTTTTTATTTATAGTATAAAATTTAAGTCATAATTCATAGAACGTAAGTTTTTCACTTTACACCGATATTTTCATAATTTTCATTAAAATTACGAAGCTGATTCTTTTTCGCAAAAAAAGTACAACAAATGAAAATTTTGTTGCAACAAAAGGATCTCGAATAAGTATTCTACTTTAAAAAAAAAGATATTTAAGTTAAAATCTAAAAATCTCAAAAATTCTGATAAATATTCATAACTCGAAAACTATAAAAAATCGCGAAACATACATGAGGGTGATTCGAATTCCCCAAGGGGTGCTATCTATGAATCTCCGCTTGGCACTATTTTCTGGTAAACCCTGTATAGTTTAAATTAAAAAAAAGTTTGACTCAGACTACTGAATGAAACATTTGATTATACCAATAATGAAAGCCATTTACCGTTTACTCTAGGGCCTGTTTCTTGTGTGTACTTACTTCTCTAATTACTTATCATTTTGAACTTATATTCAAATATATTTTCTAGCATAATAACTAAATCAGTCATCCGTTGGTAATTGGTCTTCAACACCAGTGACCTTTGTACTCCCAACAAAACATTAAATACGAGGAATGGAAGTTGCAAAGCAATAGCAGTAATTTAGGCCTCTGACAATATTAACAACTTTTCGGATCGTAACCTACTTTTTTTATCCCGATTTTGTTGACAGTAGCACCATTCCGTCCGAAACAACTTATTCATACTAGCCCTAGATAGTAATCTTCTTGATAGTGATAGACCCAAGCCCAGGCTGGGTTCGGTCGCTGGAATAAAACTTTATATTTTGCTCCTTGTGTGCTAGACTTAACGTCCTGTGTTATAATTTAGCCGACTTTTATCGTGGACATAGAGTCGTTTGCATTCATTGTTTTTGGCAGTACTGCCTAGAAATAGATAAGAACTGTACAAAACTAACACACTTATACCGCCGTAACTTGCTATTATCGCAATTTATTATGACTGTCTACACCGGTACTTTTTCTTTAGTCAGCAGACATGAAAGGATTCTGACGTTAAAAATAGAATACAACTGTAAAAGTATTTTAGCTCATTGTGTGCTGTCTTCACAAAGTTGTATCACTGAGATTCTACTACGATCGCCTTTGTTAGTTTAGTGACTTACAACAGAGTTAGTAAATATATGTAGGTAGAAACACGCCGGGACAAGAAGAGGCTTTGTACCATCGGATCAAATGAAATGTTGGAATAGGTTTCGTTAGATAGATACCATTTCTATTTCTGTTTCTTCAGCTAAGATACGACAGTAACTTGAGTTGCTGGTTTAAAAGCATTTCAATCTATACATTACTGGGCAGTAGCAGGGCATATGATATTGTAACATTGTTAACAGTTGCTAACATACGATTCACATGCGCGATTTGACATAAATGCGTCTAGACTGTCAATTTCGGAGGTGGCATTAAAACTTTTGGACAACGCGTGCAAACTTATGTGATCGTGATGGAAAGAGAAGGAAAGAGCGTCAAAACATAAGGTGGAAAGATGACATCAAAAAATAGCTGGACCAAAATGACAAAGAAAATCCGCTAATAGAAAATTATGGAAAACTCTGGGGGAGGCCTATGCCAAAGAGAAAACCTGTTACCTATCTTTAAAATATTATTAAATATTTATTTGGATTTTTTTTAATATCTCTTTCAAATGAAAAATAGTAGAGAATTATTATTAGAACTGTTAAGATATTAAATGCATTATCAGAAATAAAGGCTATTTCTACTTGAATAAATAAATGAAAAAATATATTCAGTGTGTTTATACTGGTAGAATTATCAAAATGGCCGTAACTTTATTCGCACAAAAACTTACATTTTCTGAATGAAACAGTTAAAATGTGGAAAGCGCTTTAATCGCAGTTGACATGAACATAATTTATCGTATACATTTTCAGTAAAAACGTTTTTTAATATTCATAAGTAACAAGGACTTCAATAGCCTGTTTACCTTAAACATTGCCAAAATGTTTATAAATTCTTTGATGCTGTTTAAAATAGTGCAATAGAATTATAAGAGACGTTGTTTATGGTAAAAGTGAAGGGTTCGGTGCCAGAGGGTGCCTTGAGGAGCCGGTAAAACCCACAGAATTCCGCCGTGTAGAGGCGCCTGTGCGAAAGTTAAGACGACACGCGGTGCGGTCCCTTTATTTATTTTTACAGCCTCATGTCAAGTCCACGCTGAGAACATTTGTCTCTTAGGCGAGAGCATTATCTGTAACGCGCGACGTGCCACTGTCGCTCTACATTATGTACCTATTTTTTCGCGCGTAAATCTTTCAACTAAACTGTAGGTATATTTTTCATACATAATTCGTTATTCTGCTTTAATAACTTTATTTATTTACATATATCTTTTCAACGTCATGTATATAATATGGTAATTTTGATATTGCGTTACTAAAGGAATCCAACCACAAACGTCTCTTTTTAAAAAAATCTATTTAATTTATTGCACTCCACGGTTGCTTTACAAATTAAGGAAAGTACATACTCGTGGACCCTGCAGGGCACGGATACATAGTAAGGAGGGAGAATAAGTTTGCCAATAATTTTCTCGAACCGCAGACAAAATAAAAAGTGTAAGTTTAGGAAAAAAAAATATAATTATTTTAATTTATACACGCCTTAATGCCACTACTACCGCTCTACAAGAATTCGTCGCAGCGGCAACATCAAATTTTCAATCGAAAATACAGTCACGCGCATGCTATATTCGTATTAAACAACAAAATGATTAAATAATCAAAAAGTGAAACCGGATTTTTTGTGGAAATATTTGCTATACTTAGATATTTTTGGCACAATGTTAGCAAAGGTAAAAACGAGTATTTGGTTTAATGTATTAACGTAATGTCAAAATGACCCTGTACATTCTTCACATACATATGTATATTTTGATATTACGTGCTGCGCTAACATGGCTAGTTTCGAACTTAGTTTGGAAGGATATATTGGAATACGAATATGGTATCAGCCGTAGAGCAATAAATATCGCCTGGCCTCACATCTGGTAGAAGTTTTCTCATGTAATGGTTCGGCCGTCGGCGTTAATGGACCTCTCCATGACACTCGGCGAGGCTAAATTAACACTCTGAATTAAGTTAAGGCGTTGAACTCTTACAAAGTTACGTCGGGAATTGTTTCAGCTCACTTTGTTTGTCTCAACAGGTAATATCTTTCTAAACGCTTTGAATAAACGTTTGATTTGAATGAAAGGTGGAAACTCTGTTATGTGGATATAAACGTTCCGGATTTTATCCTGTACTATAAAAGGTCAAATGTTATAATAATCGACGTTCTGAACATATATTATTTACGAATCTAAGAACTTCCTAGGGCTAAGATTTTAAAACGAAATGAAAACAGTTTGTCGGATTTGAATTAACATACACAAACTTTTGCTCGCGGCTTCGCTTGTTTTTTCTGTAATAAAAGTCCGGCGAAAAATATTTTCCCGGGATAAAAGTAGCTAATGCCGTTCTCAAGGTTTCAAACTATCTCCATACAAAATTTAATCGAAATCACTTCAGTGATTCAGCCCTGGAAGCGTATCAGACGTGGAGAATTTCTTTCGTTTTTATAATATATGTATCAAAGATAGGTACTTGAATTCTAAAAAGAAAAAGCGATAGAATTTTTATAACCACTAAGCGACGTGAAAAGAAGAGGAACTACATCGCAAACATTATTGTAATAAAATTGGTACAAAGATGTTTCCAACTCAAAGGATGAAAATTTTTGTTATTACTTGAAGACTCGTGAAATAAGAGAGATACTAAACTGTTGAAACGATTCATCTAATCCAAACAGTATCAAAATTGTAAATAACAGTTACCTAACCTTCATTCCGCATTGCTAAAAAATATAAACTTTCTGTCCAAATAAAACTTTGACGTGAGTGTGTCTATATTCCATGCACTGGATTGGCTTTGATATTTTTGTTGAAACGGCTAGGCTTGCAATAAAAGTCGTAAATTTGAATGTGAATTAAACTTCATTGAAGTAAATAAAATGTCGACCAATGGTTTTCAATTTTTTCTAGGAACCGCTGTAAGCTCTATAACCGTAGTCAAAATGATATTTTTTATAGTTTTGTAAAAAGTATCTTACTCTTACTTAATATTGTAAGTGCGAAAGATAGTGAAAGTGTTTGAATGTTCGTAAGAAGTAAACGGATATACTGTAGTACTGTATTATATCCTGGATTAACACACATATAAGCTACTTTTTATAAGGGTAATTTGCTCTTCAAAGAAATAGTAGATTTTTTAAGTAGATGGCAGTGGTGTAGAGGTACCTACTGTACTTGCCTACTACTTCCTTTAGCGGTTAATACGACATACGTGCGCCAACCTTAATATTTGTTTGTGCCGGTCATGCGGTTTGGTGAACAATAGCAGGATTAGGTCTCCGAGAAATCAAACTGGAGACCGACGTTGCGGGATTCGCCAAAATTGACGGCAGTTGAGTCCTTTCACTCAAACAAAGCTTTTGATTCAAAACATTGGTTATATTAAATATAAAATCGTTATTAATTAATTCAGACGAAATATAAAACATATTTTCAAGAAGATTATAATATGTATTGTATAATATGCATAAACAAGGTAACGTGTTTACAGAGTATCGTATGTTAGCAGTACTATTAAAGTTTTAACTAATAATAACTTGTAGGAAGCAGTGAAACTTAGCACGGCAAACGATTTCTCGCTCACTTGTAATGGCTCCACTAATACGTTTTGCAGAAAATGCAGACCTGTTCTGCCAGGTATACCTACAGATATATCTATATTTATATAGATGTTTACACATGTTGCAGCTTTGTCATGGATGCATATTTTTATGCAAAATTTTACAATTTGTGAATAATTTATACAAAATTTTTCCTATCTATTATTTTTAGCATTCGTAAAGGTAAGTAATCATACCGTCACCCAAAAAAGTCGTTAGAACTAAAATCTATACATAGTTTTCATGTTATAAGTTCGAATTATGCTTCTCGACAACGTGACAACATTGAAA
Organism: Manduca sexta; assembly: GCF_014839805.1. NCBI lineage: Eukaryota > Metazoa > Arthropoda > Insecta > Lepidoptera > Sphingidae > Manduca > Manduca sexta. The sequence goes on from NC_051141.1 coordinate 10,737,867, forward strand.
TACAGACTCCTTTACCTACTTGTAGTGAAGCACTTTTATAATGTTGAATTGTTTTTAGTTTTTAACCCGAGTAATATAAATACCTCCAAGTATAGCTATAACTTGCTTTTAATTCTAGATCCGCAATTTTTGTAGGTAGGGAGCAATAAAAAATGGTGCTTTATTTAAAAACCTATAAGACTTTTTGTATACAACCGTAAATACTAGACTCCTTCGGTGGTACCGACCAGTGATCGCTTTAAGGTCCTGGGTCCAAATCCTGTGTAGAAAAAAGTTATATTATAGACACTTGTACCCGAAGTGGTGATAGGCTTGCCCTCTCTCATATCATGTGATTGAGAACACCGGCGAAAAGTGTACGCCCTGGTTGCTCTACCCACCTCTTCAGGAATAAAGGCTTAATGTATGTTTGTTTTAGCAAAAAATATGTCTCCTTATTATAAGAGATGAATTGATATCTCCGTTAATAACCACCATGTCATAGGAATTGCTGATAAATGATAATATGTCGGTTTAAAAGAGAGACAACTCGTTTTCTAAAAGATCCCTAAATTTGTATGGTTTCGTTCAAATATCGCAAGGGAAAGCTGGTTTAATAAGAGCACATTTTCTGGTCAATCCTATTGTTAAGGGATAAAACCCTAACTTGTAGCGGTCAGCACAAACAAATATTAGGATTGTCACACACAATTCGAACCAGCATTGCATGGATTTGTTTAGTATTTAGTGAAAGCTACATTATTAAAATTGGATAATTTAGATTGAACGTTTGAGGAGTCAAATAACAAGATTTCCCGGTACAAAATAACCAAAAGGAAATGTTAACGTCAGACAGGGCATATTTATATTTTTATGCAAATATTTAAAAGTATAGATGTTATGTTTATTTGAAATAAAATTTCCGCTGAGATTATTGTAATAATTAATGATCATTCCCACTTATTAGTGAATGTTGTTGAAGATGCTCCACGCAGACAGTAGACATAATCAAAGGCGATGCGTGGCTTTTGCTACTTAGTTTAGACGCGCTCTAACCGAACTTGTATTTGCACAGTATTTCCTAATGATGTTACTAGAGACATAAGCCGATAAAGAGCCTCCAAGAGGATTACAACGTCTAATTTAATGAGCCATTCCCTTTTACGCTTATATTGAACATTACCAAACACCAGGAACAGAATAAACTATAAATACTAACTACAGTTTACACTTTGAATTTATAGTCCTTATAATTTACAAAGCGGCGACATATAGTTTGGAGGGGAACATATTGCCCATTCAAAGATCGTCAGGTTTAAAACCTAAGTGCACGCAGCTTTGACTTTTCTACAAACTCATTCTTTATGAATTATAGCATGCTTTAACGGTAAAGGAAAACATCGAGGGGGAACCTGCATACTTAAAGTGTTCTCTATAAGAATTTTGGGGTATGTGAAATCTGTAAATCTGCACTAGGTCGACATGACGGACTAAGGGTCAGTAGCAGAGGAGGGCCGAGCCCAGCAGTAGAACGGCATATATAGGTATTATAACTGGGTCGATGTTGTTATATTATTATAATTTACAAGATACGTGTAACTTATGTATGTATATATAATATACATAGTTATTGGAAGATATGAATTATTACGTACTCTTTTAATCTCCATCTGCGATACCAATTAATATTTTAATCATCATTATTTTTTCACATACCCATAAACTCAAATGTGAGGTTGACCAACATACTTTTTCAAACAGTTAGTCGTTTAGTTAAAATGACTGTTTCTTGAGCTCCCACTTTCAGTAAATGTTGTTAGACATTTTGTATAAACCAGTGTCAGTTGGTGTTATTTTTGTTGTTGTTTCTAAATGTTTTTTTTTTATTTTTTTGATCTTTAGTGTAGTCGTTATAATAGTAGTATGTAAGGTAATGAGCTCGGTCAATAATGCCAATAATGAACATAATATCATTTATATTGAACGTATAATTGAATGTTTTACAATTTTAGGTCTAAACAAGAATACCACAAAAATAATGCATACATATACCCTACACATACCCACGCGTATGCACACGAATTAAAAATATTTTTAAATATGATGTAATCGCTGTATTACTGTGTACAATGTTGAGAAATAATACTGGAACCAGGAGATATCATAATACCAGAATATTATTTTTGTAATTACTGGTGCGCAATAAAGTTTCAAGTTCGAAAAAAGTGTGAATAACATAAGTAGAAAAGAGAAATCATATTATCATAATTTTATACTCAACGACAAACAATTTTGCTAGCGAGACGCGATAGGATTGGCCCTTGTTAAATTTTCACGTCCCAATCATAATTAACTATGTATATTTTTTTCCCATTACAATTCGATGAGTGCTGAGTGCTGACCGATTAGCTTCGTTGGTTGGGCGAGTGACTGTGTGATTATATAGCGACACTTACTTATATAGAGGTTTTTTAATTGTGATAAATAATTATTAATAATATAATGTCAGCCCTGTATTAATTACTGTCTCACTATTGGGCACGGGCCTTCTCTACTACTATGAGGGATTAGGCCTTAGTCCACCACGCTGGCCTAGTGCGGAGTGGTAGACTTTACACACCCAGATTTCCTCACGATGTTTTCCTTCACCTTAATGGTGTATGCGATAATTCACAAAGAATACACACATATTTCGCCTTTGGGATTTGAACCTGCGGATAGTCGTTTCAGCAGTCTGTTCCACAACCAACTAGGCTATCGCCGCTTTTAAACTAAATAATTATTAATTCAATTTCACGCAAAAAATGTAAGTGGACTAATCCATTAGCTATAGTTTTAATGTCTAAAATTGCCTAAGTCTGTATTTAAATTAAAAACAATGCGCAGAACATGAAAATACATTTTTATTTTAATAATTGAACATGAAAAAATTGTAAATGTGCTAATAATTAGGTAAATTACAACATTCTTAAACTAAGTGATACCAACAATCTTTGTTTTATGTTATTACGAATTTAGTTGCTGAATAACATTCTGTTCCAAGCTGAAATATTATAACAAATAAATAAGTTAAATAACGTGAGACCAAACTAGTACACAGTTAGGTAACCGTACCGACCCTTTCCCTTAACCATCACCCTAGCTTTTCTTCAATTCCATTCATCCGTAGTTTGCCCTATTCAGATTCAATTCTCCCCTGTCGTTGAATCAGCCTTGCCTACCTTTCTTATTTTCATGCTATTCTCAACTCCCTTCCCCTACTGACCTCCGGCGTTTAAATCCCCCGAGCCTCCAGACTTGCACTGTTTGTTCCGTAGTCATTCTTATTTAAAACTAAAATTGACTTGGCACAAATTAATTACGTTTGCCTACACGTAACATTTATTTTATCAATTTAATGTGCATTGTGTGCATAAAGAATAATCTACACTGACTAATTTATTCTGAAAAAACAATTAAAACTAGACACTATATTGGATATTTGACGATCTATACTATTATTAAAAACTGGAACTCACTGGTGTTACAAGTAAAGCACTTGAAATATTTCGATCTTATATTATGAATTATCATAAACAAATAGTAAAAATAGGTGAATATGTAAGCAATCCTAGTATACGTGCCGACGGCTTCAAGCGGTTGGTACGTAGATAGTGCGAGATCATCTATCAAGATCAGATGATCATCGAGATCCGATGATCATCGAGATCCGATGATCATCGAGATAATCTGATCTCGATAAATGGGCCCTTTAAATCCTTTAGGGCAGCGCTGTTTCGAGGGCAAAGATCCTTTAGCGATTGCCGACGCTATTGCTGCCGAGGTCAGGTTAGGAATGGAATTATAGCGACAAGTAGGTAGTTGCCACTGTAGAGGAACAGATGGTGGACGTTCATCTATGGAAGGCGAAGATCTCCAGTCAGGCAGATGTTGCACCTGACTGGTCGCGGCCTTTCCGACAGTTCTTATTCGGAGGTGGTATATTGAATGCGCAAGTCAAAATCGTCTATTGCCATCTAGTTTGATTATTGAGCAATAACCCGAACGTCGACAAAATAAGGTCGGACAAGTGGCTCAGACGCGGAAAGCTCTTTCTGGAAACCGAAGTGTTCCTAATGACTGTTTAGGATCATGTTATTGAAACCCGATATTACCAAAAACATATATAAAAGTCTCACATCGGATATTTGCAGAAAAAGTAACAGTACACCCGAGACCATACAATAAATAACAGGCGCTTGTAAAGCGATAGTACAAACTGACTATAAACATAGGCAAGATCAAATATGCAATATTATACATCAAAAACTAGCCATTAAAGACAGACTTATAGCAAACGAACCTCTACAGCCCGATTTTAAATATACACCTGAAACCGTATTAGAAACTGAAACCCCTATACTTTACTATGACAGAACAATCTTAACAGACAAAACAGTACATTACAATAGACCAGACATAACGCTAGTCGACAAAACAAACACAACAGGCATGTTAATAGACATAGGCATACCAAACACTCATAACGTCCAGAGTACCATTACACAAAAGTTATCCAAATATATTGACCTCAAAGACGAAATAGCCCGGATGTGGAAAATACAAAAAGTTTCAATAGTACCCATTGCACTGTAAAGCCGTAGAAATGTTATACTTACCACCAAAAACATTCCTCAACTTACAAAAAGCCTCCATACTAAACACCTATAGGATAGTCCGCCAATTCTTATCGACCGACGTTAACGGACAGACAGACTAGATATTAATTATAGTTAAGCATCTAAAACAATACAATACTGCACACTTGGTCGAAGCCCGTGCGTAGTATTTTCTCTAGTTAAAAGAGCTGTGTGCGCAAAGTAAATAATAACATTAAACGACAACATAATATTATTCACATGCTGACATATGCATAAAAATTGTTTGTACTTACAATTAATTTTTAAAACTTTAATTAACAGGTGGCCCCAAACTCGGCGATGCCTGTATCTTGGAAACCAGGATAGTTTTACATCTTAGTTTAGTCTTAATATTACGAGTTTGTATTACAGTAGTTATTTATCATATTTATCAATATAAATAAATATTTTATTTAGTTTAGTAACAAATCTATAATGTATATTCTAACTTATGTACTTAGTGCTTAACTTTGTATTGACAGTAACATGTAATATAATTTTGTTTTATGTTTTGTTGTATGTTTATATAAATGAAAAATACAAGTATATTTTTCTTTTTGATGAACATAATTTTAATTTCTGTTTAATATATTAAATTTTAATTAAGTTTTTTTGCGAACTTAACAAGCATTAAATAATATGTTTTCGGTAGTAGTCTAACGTTTGCAACCACTTTGACACGTTGATTTGGTTTCTGGAACCGAGAGACCTTTGCGGCTACTTCCCAGCTCGATGACTGGCTCTCAGCCGTCGTCGGCGCTGCCTGATTGCGTATTGACAATGCCTGATATTGGCATCAGGCAGCGAAATGTGCGGCGGGAGCTCCAGTCTCTCGATGTTTGGTAAACCAGTGATCCGGATGGTAAACCGGCAGAGGTATTGAGGGTATTGAAAATGAGCCAGTACTAACCAGTTAAGATTCGAAATAGGCGTTATAAGAAAAATATCAGTGTTGGCGACGCAAATACTTTTGGTGAATTTGATTTTGTTTCTTAATCATTTAAATTCCGATCCCACTATAAAATGTTTTTATGTACTTACTTGTCACTTGAGTTTTTCGTCGTATATGAAGAAATATTTTTCATATAACGCCTATTTTAATTTTAACTGGTTGAGTACTGGCTCATCGTCAAAAAGACAAGATGAGCCAGTACTCAACTCTTCTTTGGCGCATCATCACGTTTTGGAATAATTTACCTTTTCCCTTCCTATAACCCTGGGTCTATCTGCCGTAGCGTGAAGAAGCATGTTAGTAGAGTAGCAAGCTTCTACCAAATGGTATAAGATAGCCAACTGTTGCAGTTCGCCACTGTATCTGGACGGCATGGTGCTTACCATCAGGTGTAGTGCAGTCACTTTGCCGTACCAGGTTTAAGTCTCTTAATATTTCCAAGCTCTATTTTTTCCCCACTTTACTTATTTTTCAATGAGTTTGAGGTTGGTTGGAATTTGTTTGAAATACAGGATCAGCGCCCTACAAAGCTTTTATTACTAATCTTACATTTAATCGCGCCATTTTTTCTGGCGGAACTGTCCTTGCGTACATTTTTGGTGTCACACACAATTCTTCTTCTCATGCATTCTCTTTTTTTAGCTTTTCTTTTTACTAATAAACTCTTAAAATAACATATTTATTTGAACCTTTGGCAAAACATTTAGAAACGGAAATGTAACTGAAATAAATCACACATAATATCGCATTCTTAACAAACAAATCTTCTCTATACTATAAAAATGAAACACTGAATGTCTTGCTAAGTGCAAATCTCGAGAGCAGTTGAACCGATTTCGCTAATTGTTTTTTTATAATATTCCCTAAAGTACGAGGAGGGATCTTACGGAGAGAAAAATTAAAAAAAAACTGTTTCAAATAGTCTAAAAACAAGAGTTTCTGTATTCCCATACAAAAGATTCGTAATAATCCTTAAAGTGGAGGGTTTCCGGGAAGGCAAAACGAATGAGTGACGTTGGATGGAACGATGGAAAGAATTCTAAGTGTTTTATAATTTTTATTTTTTGACATTGTAACAATCACAAGTAATTGTTGACTTGTCAATTTTCTTTTTTTATCTTACTAGCCGACCCGGTGGCCCGAATACCAAAATAAGTATGAAAAAAAATATTGAAGAATCGACTGTTAAGCGGTACGAAGATCGCCGGGTCTGCTAGTTTTAAACTATATTAGTCGTAAAAATACTAATCAATACTGACAACGCAAATAAAACAATAATGACGCAAAATTTAGTCGAGGTATTTATAACACCTAAATGAAAATGACGTAAAACTAATCGAGGGATTTCCCGTAAATAATAAACAAAAAGGATTACCAACTTTGGGAGATTTTAATTCCCCATAATTTTTATTATTAAAATAGAAAAATCAGTTCCGTAACGAGTGGGATGAAATCCGCCACCCGCACCCTCCCACCCCTGAATGCATCGTAACGTTTTACAAGACCCCTAATTTGCATTACGTAATACTTGGACGGCCCCTAATATATTCATTAAGCCGTAATCTAGAATTACTACACGACCTATTTACGATGGTAGAGGACAAAAATATGCGCAATAAGTCATTAAATATTTTGTTTTGCGCCGAAACTACAACATTCAGCTTAAGATGTTAATTCAGGGCTAAAACAGTTAAGGAAATTTGCATTTTACCTTTTTAACAACTTTTGCACAAGCTAAAATCAATATTTAGTAGGAAAATGAGAAGAGCCAGTATTGAGGACTGTAATTTACTATTAGGTAACGTTAATTTTGCGGCACGGTATGAATAGATCCAGAAAGAAAACTTTCATCAAAAATCTAATCTAATCCTACAAATTATCGTAAATGCTTCATCGTTTATTAATTATCAAGCGATTTTAGCAGTAAACATTGTATGTAGGGTTATGCCTGGGCCAAGTATTTTTAATTTTTGTTTAGGTCTGTAACTATATAAGGTCGTTTTAATATTGCGTCAATAAATTAATCCACATAATATTTGTCTTCTTGAAAACAACATTTTATCATAATTACAGTGAGAAATACACATTAGACACACACCATAATATTTTCACTAAGCTACAAAATGATTTATCTGAAACCTAAAACTAGCGAAAATATCTATAATCGGTCATGGATGATTTTTGGCAAAATGTAAGCAGAAGTGAAAATAAATGTATGGTTTTATTTAATAAAGTAATGTCAAAATGACCCCGTATAAAATTCTAAGAAGTAGAATACGTAATAAAACACATTTTATACACGATCTTACCGATATGCAACTTGTGGTTTTATGTTGGTTAATATAATTTATTTATAGATTAATAAATTTGGATGAAACTTGGCACACAGATAGTCTAATTTCTTAATTAACATATATATAGGGCTTCATTTTTTGGCTTGAGAAGGATTGCCTCGCGAGCGGAGATGCAAGTAGAAGGTAGTGTAAGTATCAACAAACAACTTGAACTCCAAGAAGTTTTTTAGCATATATAGTTTTATTTAAACTGGTCGACACAATCAAAACACAATTGAGTTTCTCTGTAATAAAAGATTTATTTTCTTAATGTGTTTAATACACTTAAACAAAAGTATTTAATATTAAAACTGTACCTGTAAGAAAAGTAGCGACATTTATTGTTATTGATCACAATGTTGATTCTAAAATAATCACTACAGTCATTATTATTCTATGTAAATGAATAGTTTTCTCTTGACAGCTAGATGCTTCATAAGTTATGATTCATAGAGAATTACAAAATCAACAGTAACATCGGTCTATGGAGGAACTATCGCGATGCGGGAATATTTAAATGAAAGAAAAGTATATTTTTCTTTACACATATTTAAAGTTGATTATACTACAGAAGCACTTTATTCGACGCGTCCATTTTAGATACTCGCAAAATGTTTAGTCGATGCGTGGAGAATGTATTGTGGCTCCACCATAGACCTTTGAATTCGCTTGAGAATAAGTTAAATTCATCATTTGATGACAATAATTGTGGCCATCTCATTGACCTCAAAGTGGTTTATTGCTAAATAACTAGCAAATACGTGATTCACAGCAAATTAGTTGTTCTAGTGGTGGTCATAAAACTCTCTAACGTGAAGGAACCCTGCCGGTTTAATAAAGCGACTCTTAATTAAAGCTTTCCTTGTGAGAATGTTTTCCGAGATCACAGTTGAAACTAATTGTGTTTGTCGAACGTTCTGGCATTTGTTTTAGTTACTTAACGTAACATGATACCAATAAACTGCGAAATATAACTAAGTGATATTAAAATAAGAGGGTGTTTTGAACTGTCGGATACATAGAAATAATATAAAAAATGGAAGGTACTTACTTACTCTATAAGTATACCATTGTTGGTTGTGTGTTATGCAACCAAACTGAAGTGCAAGGCCAAGCACGTGCAATTTTCGGTTTAACGAACGCAATAAGTATAACTAATTTCAACTAGTAAAACACGTTTAAACCCAAATTATCTCTTAACTATAAAATCGATTGATAATTATAGTTTAATGTTTTTTTTTTATGTTGACCACTTAAAAGAATCTCGTATGGCTACTATAGCATTTGGCTGCCTAATGACACTATTCAACCCATTTTTGAACAAATTTCTTGAGATTATTTCCTCTAGACACGTTTTACTTGGTTAAATCCCAATAATTCTCGAATGATATTCGTCTTTAAATTATTGTAAGGATGCAAAAAGTTAAAATAATATTAATATAAAAAGTTAAAATAATATAACTAAATCTTTGACTCAGTTTCTTGGTGGATCTTCTCAGATCACTGGGTTTTGTCAGTGCTCCGATTCCTGATTTATTTTTCATAATAATATTGCATGACTGCCTCTGTATTGTAGTTTTTAACGGTACGACTGCAGTGCTGAGTTTTCGGATGCGAACCCCAGCGCAGGCAAAATTTTATTATGTTTTTTTACTCAGTATCGGCACGGAGTCTGAAGTTGGTGCGTGTTCTTGTGCGAGCGTGCGTGTATGTGTGTGTGTGGTCATAATAACATTGAATAAAATAGTATGATGTAATATTCTGGTTGTCTAATTATGTAACTTATTAAAAAGTTAGTAAATGGTGCAACCAGCACTGCTGTATAATAAACTTACTGAGCCATGTTATCAACACGCATTTTGTCTAATTACAAAAAAATTGTTGTAATTCAAATACATTTAATTTCCTTTTTTTATACAAATTATTAAAAAAGATATTAAGAGTAGTGGGTTAATATAAATATGAATATACAATGATCGAAATAAATGCAATAACAGCGTCCTTGTCGACGCTGCGTAACAAAGTTACTACACAAGTTTTAGAATCAAAGTAGATCAGGAAATAACAAAATTTCAAGAAGAAAATATATTGGGGGATTAACTATGTCCTCGATGACTTGATGCTATTGACGAAATATATTTTACCGCGGGAAAAGATTGTGAGAGCGCATATTTACTGTAGGCATCATCAACAGATCTTTTTTTCTCTCGCGGGGACAAAACGCGTTGTCGCTTTCACCACTTGGAGGGTCAATGGAATGGTTATGTTAGTTTCATCGGTCTTGCGGCCCAATGTCGACACTCGGGGGTGTAACATCATCCGAGCGAGCATTGGACCGAGTCCCTAAACCCTGTATACCCTACAACGGCATACCGACCAATACCCGCGATGGTCTTCTTCGGCGCACACGGGATGGCCCCAGGGTATCTTGTTGCACTAAGTTAGCTGCTCGAAACCGTCCCTGCGCGTTACCGCATTGCGGCACCTCTCTATTTGAAGGGGCTAAGATGCCCCCACATGCTAAATGACTCCGTTGGAGTCTACGACAACGGGAGACTACCCGCGTCGTTGTCCACCTCAGAGTTGATGTAGTCGAGCGAGCAGTCCCCCTCTGCTTGCCCCGCGACTCTCTCTAAGCCCCAATTAGTCGCCTTTTACGGCAGGCAGAGGAGACCGTGGCGCAATGCTTTAGATACCCCTGACCCACTGGACACGTCATCAAGAGACCTACACCATAATATAATGTGTTGATTGGTTACAAAAATCAATTCTTAATATTATTTTCTGTAATATTTTAGTAGGTTTTATAATTTCAAGAAAACTAAATTATATTTAAATTCTATTACTCAATTATTATTCTATAATTCTATTACTATGCCTATCATCAAGACATACAAGCACAAAGTTCCTTGCATTATCCTGGGGCTACCCTTAATTAAACATCCGGTGCAACGAAGTCACTTTGTCATGCCGATAATAAAATCAACAGATAGAACCTTCAAGCTTGTTAATCTCATAGCTAAAACTCGCTACCGGCAAACCAATTAGGTGTTCTTATTTATCGTCTTATTCATAGATAAGCTTCCGGTTGCGACTCCGCTCGCCTATTTGCTTGTACCTGAGATAAATTCTTATAGCTCTCGAGATTTTTGGAGTTTTTTTTATTAGTAAAGGATTTTTTACAATCTGAGCAGTATGTAGTTTCAGGGAAGTTTTAAACAAATAAAAACGTCTTCAGTTCAATGTTCAGGTTTGAACCTTTATCTTACAAATGTAATAACTTATTTGTAAGGTAGTGTCACCGAAGCTAGCCCGTTTTCCAATATGGTTAATCGGCCATGCTTCTAGTTATTTTTTATGCTGTAGTGCAACAACATATTACAATTTACGATTCCACTTTGTGTAAGAATGCAATATTTGTATACTTATACACGATGTTTGCATTCAACGCCATCATTTGACGGTGGGCTTAGTAACGTACTATACACATGTCAATTAACTATTTGGCGCATAGTAGTTTTATGACCGACGCAGTGTGGCGGTCAATCGTTCGCGTAAATGTGATAAATCTAGAATCTATCAATAAGGCAACATGGCTGATTAACTGCAATGTGTACATTCATTGAATTAATTATTTAATACGCGAATATGTCACAAGCTTTTGGTTACTTGACCAAAGATTTCGTGTGATATAACTATATCACTGAATAACTTCAAGTGGAGATGCTAATGTCCTATCAAATGAATATTCCAGCGTTTATCCAGTACCAAGAAAAAGGTCTTTATATTGTTATACACAGAGTTACAAAAACCTCCACACAGAACATTTTCAATATCGATTCGTTGAGTTAAACACTAGGTGAAATTGCTTCAAACAAGTTACCCGTATGTTAATGTATAAAAACGACATATGTGCCAAACCAGGCAATGAGTTGACAATTGGCAATCGAAAATTACTAGTGTCATTCACGGAAGGATATAGTGCAACAATCATTCCATGACAGAACTGAATTTTCAAACCATAAGCATGAACAACTTGGTAATTTGATTTTAGCTAATCAATAAAAACAGTCTGGAATATGAACTATTGAATCATTGTAATGCTTTCGTCACATAGCGGATTAATGCAACGCTGGTGAGTCAAATCCTAACCTTTGAAACTCTTCTACACATTAACTTCAAAGGAAATACTATTTTGTCTTTATTTAATTTAATGTTGATTTTAAGGACAGGACACAAAATATAAAGGGTATTTGAAATTTTGAATTTTTCAGCTACTTTTGTACTCACAGTATTATTTAACATGGAATTTGCCACATAGAGCTATCATGCATGACGTTCGACTTCGCATAGAGCTTATTGTCATCACCGTGTCGACGACCCGCAGAGTCGACAGTTTGATGAAAGCATTAAACATTACCAGCTATAAAAAATATAATAGCAAATTATACAAATACTTAGGGAAAATTAAGTAGCAACAGTGTAAGCCTGTGAAGTTACATCTTTCGTAAATAACTAGTACTAAATCATTCATTTACATTTTTTACCCGTGTGACGAGCACGTTGGTCAAGTGCTCGCTGGCTCTTCTTCTATTATATCATTCATACTCTAGTTTGCGCATTTACCAGTTCTAAATTAACACTTCTAATTCCCGATGTAAAATATTAATCGTCGCAATATTTCCCATCGTTGCGATCAACAATCTATTGTATGTGACGGCTAGGTTTTCATCCAATTATCTCTGTTCATTTTAAAGTGACGTTTTCCTCTAGCATCGCAGTCTACGTAATATCATTAAAATTGTCAAGTTACGTTGCCTGAGAGTACTGATAGATAAACATTAATTTATTTAATAGACGAGTGAACAAGTAACGCGGTTGGCTGAGTATTGAAATGTTATTTACCAATATTACATTAATTGCGTTATGTCAGCGGGTTGACGAATACGAACAATTTGTTAATCCATTGTTTTGTGTATTTCAACGTTATTGAAAAAGTATATTTATCGCTACGGAAAGTAATTATTTTACAATGAAACGAACAGTTCACTTGGACTGTCAACTTGATTGAAAATACAAAATTATATTCTGTAATTTAATTTCAATGCTCCGTAAAATCTCTGTCGTGTTTCTGCACTTCTCTGAGTATTCACAAATAGTAAGTAGCAATGCTACTTTGGAATACATTAAATTGAAGTAAATATTAGTAGAGTACACACTGAATATAAATTCGTTCAAGTGAATGCAATATTTCTTTTCCTTCCTGCACACGGAATGTGTTAGCGTAATTGTGTGAAGCGTATAATTGTACGTCGATTGCATCGGTGTGTTTCATATGTATGAAACATGCATTATGCACTCTTCCGGGGTAGTTTTCTGATGGGATTACTGTGTTCTCACTAATGAAAATATAAAATTTGTAACAAAACGCACCGCATTGCACCGCACACGTGACTCTCTGACAATAACATTAAGTTTTATTATTCTTTATAATTACACAAGTTTAAAAAACACTCCTCCTGAACAAACACAAAAATGTATAGTAATGAGATATACTATCATATTTTTACTACCACGCTGACTTAATGCCTATTGGCATATTTCATATACCCTGTAGAGAATTTCTCAGGCTGCTATGCGGATTGCACATAATTTAAGAAATGACAGAGGCTTGTGCTTTTGGGTTTTGAATCTGCGGACATTCATCTCGGCACTCTCAACCAGGCTCTGGTCGATATACATGCAAGTGCCAGGGCCCTATATTTCCTTTAATCAATCCACACCGCAAAGCGAACATAATTAGTCTAAGGGTCGGACGTTTTCCGGTGCGGATGTGCGTCGTGTGATTTGTACAAACACGCGATCGTTTATTGTAGATGGGACACAATCGATACGCCTTGCTAACGACCAGCATCGCGTGGCTTAACACCCAATACGATTATGATATCAGGAAATGTTCAAGCTATTGGAAAACATCGTTTGAGAACTATAAAACGCAGTGGAGGTGTAGAGGTACTTAGTTTCACCTCATTTAACTAATAAGGATGAAAATAGTTTTTGAACGTGCCAATAAATAAAAAATGATTAAAGTATTTTCCTTGTATTATTTATTTATTTATTTATTAACACTTTGTACACATGGTATACAGGCGGACTTAATGCCATGGGCATTCTCTCCCAGTCAACCTTGGGGTGGTGTAGAGAGGACGGAGGTAGGTGTATAATAAAAGAAGTGAAAAACAAATAAGAAGAGAAATAGTAAACAAATGTAATTAAAACATACTCGCATATATAAATATATAGATATATATATATAAAAAAATACATATATATATACATATATAAAAATAAATAAATATATAAATACACTAATAAGTCAATTAGAGGAATCTGCTACTTCTGCCAGCAACAATCGACGAACTCTCATTTTAAAAGCCAGCCGTGTTGAGGACGACCTGATTTCGAGCGGGAGTGCGTTCCAAAGAAGGATAGATTGGATAGCGAAGGAAGAGTGAACAAAATCAGAACTGTGCGAAGGACACTTCAGGAGAAGATTGGTAGACGAACGCAAATTCCTATCATGCCCATCGCAAAGGTAACTAAAATTGGAAGATAGATAAGTAGGAGGTATAGGAGACCTAAGGAGAGAATAGAGAGTAGTAAGCGCGCGTAACGAGCGGCGCTGGCGGATGGGGAGCCAATTTAACTGCGAACGGAAAGAAGAAATGTGATCGTACTTGCGGAGATTAAAAACGAATCGAATGCAGTTATTAAGAAGGCGGTCGAGTTTATTGAGCAGGTCTGCATTCAGATCAAAATAGCATACATCGCCATAGTCGATTATTGGGAGGATTAAGGTTTGCACAAGCATAGTCTTGGTCTTGGATGGCAAGAGATTCTTCAGACGATAAAGAGAACGAAGTGTGCCGATAACTCTCTGACTAACAGAGGTAACGTGGGACCGCCAGCTCAGGGTGGCATCAATGTGTAGTACGAGGTCCTTCACACTGGAGCACCAAGGAATGATGGTACCATCAAATTTAATAGCAGGAATATGCGAGAAGTCTAATCTCCCGATCATTCTAGGGCTGCCTATTATTATAGCCTGACATTTCGTGGGATTCACAGAAAGACCGAAACTATCTGACCAACTTTTGATAAATGCCAATTACTTTGTATTTATCTTTAAATGAATCCCTATTTCCCTTGGTCACGCCATCACGGGTCAACGGCTGGACCGACTTCACTATATTTTTTTGTTGTGTTTGTTATTGTCAGGAGGAGGTTCTTATGAAAGAAAAAATTTAAAAAATTGTGCGGAAAATTAGAAAATTGAAGAAAACTTAACGAAAATATGAATTTTATATAATTGTCAATTCTTAAAAATAACTGTCAGCGATTGACAGAATGCGCGCTGCAAATTCATAGTTAAGACGGGACAACGTCTGTCGAATCTGCTAGTTATATATATACTATATGGGTATTTGTAATAATGAAACCGTTTATTAGCGGACACTGAACACAGATGCGAGTGACAGGTGGAAATTATTTTGTTACGATAATGAACACTGATGCCTATTATCTTAATTCTGATGCTTTCTATATGTATATTGTATGGTCAGAATTCCGCTAAAATTTTGCCAGATCGAACGTCAGCTGCATTCAAGCTCATCGGATACATGTCGACCCGACATTTGGCCGGAACAACACGTCGCATTGAATTCGGCGAACCATCAGACAAATAACTCAATAAATTCTTATTTTGTTTTTATTAAAATATTGTCTGATAATAGCATTTATTTGACTGAATACATTTTTCTGTTGTGATTGTTTTATAATAGACTTGTGTTGTCGTAAATGTTTACTGGCATTTTATGTAGACAACGTGCGATCGACCTAAGTTCCTATTTAATAATGTAGTAATCAGAGAACACCTAGTAGTGTAATGTGGTGTCTAAGTAAATTTGACATGCCTTACATATACCTACTTAGTTCACGCATAGCATAGGTTATCTCAATGATCTCTTATTGTCAGCTAGCTTTTAGCTAGCATAATAACCCGATATAATGACATTCTCGTTGCTACTATGTACTTAAAATATATATGGCTGAATATGGCAGAATTCTTCCGAATGATCGTCAAATAATAGTTATCAAATAAATTAAATATAATAAAATTTTAATATGACCGTTCAACCATTTTCACTTTTATGTTGATGAAAATATTTCCAGCTAGAATGAGCTAACTCGTCCAGTGGTCTCTCTTTCACTGGTCATAGTCACTGCATCGCTAGTCACTACTCCTGCTTTGCATGCACGGCCGCATAGAGTTTTGAAGTCGTATTATACAAGATGTTGAGTAATTGTTCGCCCTCAGTGTGGTCAGCTATGGTAAGCCTCCACGGTCGACATGCCACAGTGAGGGGCTCGCTGCTACAGACTAAGGCCTACGAATTTGTGCGGTGTACGGTGTACACCGAAGTGACGTACTAGCTTGGGCTTAAATATATACCAATAAAATTAGCGATATCTCAGTTCGGTTTGTTAATTGATATTAAAAAAATGTGAAATGGTGGAAGTCATTACGTCTTTATTAATAATCTGTTTTTAAGGGCACCTCAAATTTCAAAATTGAAACTAATAAAAGGTACCTGTGGTGGCAGATAATTTAAGTATAAATAAAAGCAAAAATATATCAGTATTTCGCTCTATCACTTTCAATTCAATATATATTTTAATATGTTTTTTGCAAAGAACAGACTAAAAGCTGCGCTAAACAATTTTCCGTCAACAGCTTCGATGTTGCGTTTTATATTCTATATTGTATTGTTGTTTGTTAGCGAGATTGTCGAAAGCTTTGAAGGGTCAATTACCAAAACAACCTGTGACGTATCTCAAAGTCCGAGCTAACTGAATACCTTTTTTAAAAGACCCAGCATCCGAAATTCCTTTATTGGATATATTCTGATGAAGCGAACTACTCGCCAGCCATGTGCAACAAAACGCTAAAACATCAAATATTTTAAAAGGATTTGCCTGTTACTCTTTTTCTTCTATGAATTCATTTTTACTTTTGAACTCACAATTTTTGGTATTCTTTGCTAAGTAAGCTTCAGAAGAATATTAATGCTGTGTTTAAATAAAGTACATTGAATAGATAGGTACTTATTCCACTGCACACATTACAAATCATGCGCTCTTGCAAATTACGGAGATATTTTATGCTACAATTAATTTGTGAATCTATGTAAATAGATAGGGTGTAGACTCTACCTTTGTTTATTGCTTCTTTGTTGACATTGATTAATACCGGTGGGTCTTTAATTTAAATATCAATACGTTTACATAACGGGTGAATAGGTTTTGTAGAATATTAATTGACAAGTAACTTTGTAAAGAATAACTAGAAAATGTTGAGGATACGGCGCAAAAATGAAACCTTCTAAAAACTGTTATAACTGCATCATATTTTGATGATATTCCTCACGTGGTAATTTGTTACGTTGAAATTGCACGCTCCTTACGTCCTTTACCCCGAGGAAGTCGCAGGCTAAACCGTGTGTGGAGCTATTTTTAAATACCGAGCATTATGCTTTCAATTCAGTTTTTACCAACAAATAGCGTCATCGTCTGGTTTTTTCTTTTTGTTTTGTAAAACTAACTTAATATTTTTTATTTCATAAAACATATTCTATTCAAATATCGAGACAGATCATAAATTACTCAACCAAAAAAATAACTATGTTATTATTTTAGAGTGTCATAGCTAGGGAAACAAATAAAACCTTCTGACCACTCTAGCACAAATATGGGACGTGGTAACATGCGGGGTAAGCCGTGGAAATGTCCACTCGTGATGTTGAAATTCATCATAGCTTTTCCGTTATGTTCATAGACGGATTATTTTCCATAAATGTATCATATTTTTAAAACTGTATTTTATATCTAAAAGTGTAAGAACATTTTTCACCTGCGTGTTCCATACCATGATGTGTCTTATGCATGCTAACAATTAAAACCACGTAATAGAATATTATCACATTACCGATATTAACATCATACGCACAGACTATTTTCGATAATATATTATTTTTTTTATGAAGAAATATCTACGCACCAACGTTAACAATTAAATGCCCGCATGCCGACACAGTCTATCCTGCTTTATGGCAACAATATTCCAGGAACGGACATTCAAAAGTTTCCGTGTTCCCGATATTGAAATGGAATAAACTGTAGTTTCATTGTTTCTCGCTACCACTACTCCAGCGATATTGGTGTATTTTTTTCTTATAAAAAGTTGCGAATCAAACTCTTTATCTGGATGCTGTATTGGTTTTTCTTTTATAAGCATACAACCAAATATACAACAGAAGTAAAAAGTAATATCATCTATGATCGTGTCCAATAGTACACTAGTAATGACTTCGTTGTGTGTAGTAAAACCCCTGAAGAGTTGGACATTTTTGCATAGACTCTGCATTCTACAATCAATATGTTATGCAGGTATGCAGTATTATGTAATTTTCTAGTTTACTACGTTTATAATGTATTTGAATTTTCTGTGGTTACGTAAGACACCAAGAATTATAATGTATAAATAAATAAATAAAACACGAACAAAGTTGCATTTATGACACGTCAAAACAATTTATAAGAATAATAATTATTATTTTTAAATAACACTTAAGATTACTTAATATACGGAATAACTACGGAAATTTTATATTAGGGATAAAATTATAAGCAATATACTTATTATGTATGCTTGCTATCATTTTATAAAACACCTAAGCTTTATTCTTTGTTTAAAACAAGCCGTCACACCGTCTTTTGTCTTTTTATTATGTTTAGAATTATCTATCTATATTTATACTACTATATATATAGGTATATAACGACTCAACAGGTTGTTAGGTTGTTCATTTCTTCGGACGCGATAATCCCAGGAACGTCTGGTTCGAATTAAAAAAATATTTTTGTGTTTGATATAGGCTATATTATAATATGTTATAACATCATGCTATGACTACTAGAAGCAGACCATCAATAAACAATGTTGTAAAACTGGAAAAATTTATTCCTTTTGAGACGTTCCGTTGCGTGCACTGCATAGAAGGTTAAAGTTATGGAACAACAATGTATGTAGGAAACGTTCCTCTTAAAAAGTTCTAAAAATATAATAATTATTATAAAAAAAGTCTCCCACCACGTCTGTTTGTATGTCTGAATGCGATAAACTCAAAAACGACCCGTCGGATTTCGATAATATTTAATGAAATTTATATTACATACTTCTGAATGTTATAAGCTACTTTTTATCCCAGGAGCATATTTACCCCGGAAAACTTATTCACGCGGGCGAAGCCGCAGGCAAAAACTAGTAGTACATTAGGTATAATATCAACATTATATAAGTAATATAACAATAAACAGATTTTTATTATATTTCACATTAAATAAAATCGCTTTCAACTAACTAGATGAGTCTGATAAAGATTGTTTGTAAAACTAAGAACATGACGTTAAAGCCGAGACGCTCGGCGGACTTTACGTCTATTTCCTATTTACTCCATGTCAGTGTAGTTAAAGATAACACGAACACAGAACTGAACTTAATCTAAATTTCAGGAAACTTTAGCTATCAATAGTTGGGATAGTTCACTGTAACCACGTAAACATCGTGTGACTGGGAGCGTGCCAGGTCGCTCGTTACAAGTGCTTTAATGCATAAATGTAAGTAAGGTACAAATTACTAAACGCCTTGCTAATAAACTGTGCATAAAAGTTGTTTAGTGTTTTGTCTGTATATTGAGTGATGTTTGACGTTCGAGGAAACAAGACATGATACTATAATTATAGATTAACACATTAAAATCTTAAATATTTTTTCGCAATAAACCGTTTAAAACTTTCACCTATGACATTATGGCCCTCCGATTAAAGAATGTCTCTGTGCTGTTTATATCCAAATTTTAGTAATTTTTAACATATTAAATTGAAGGCTGCAACGTCTTCGAAACGTCAGGAGAAAACTAAAATATAGAATCCGAAAATTAGTTTAATTTCAATATTAAATTTGTTTTTTTTAAGACAAAATACATTCAAGTAATAAAGACGAATACAAAGATAAAAATGATTATAATATTGCACATTAATAATTACAAAGCGGAACATTTCATCTTCAATCATTGATATCGTGTAATACCTACCTACTTTTACAGAATTCATAAGAATTTCAAGAAAACTAAGACAGAAATGTTTATTTGATTCAGTGTAGATTTTAGGTTAATTAACTGTCTAATTAATTAAATACCTAAAATCCTGTGAGAATGGATGTTTATTCTAGAGACTGGACATCCCGCGCTCTAGTGGGATTACTTGCTCTGTGGTCGTGAATCTCCGCTGTTGTTTCCCACGGTACGAGATGATGAGATAACAACTTGGAATGTTAAATGAAATACCACATTACAAATAAAAACAGCTGATGTCACGCCTTTATGAGTCCTGTCTACGGCATTAGTTGTACTATCGTGCATATTGCCAGAATTTTGACAATTTTAAGTAATGTATCCAGTCAGACAAAAAAATGTATGTCATGTAACATCCAATTAAAACTTAAGGAATAACATCGTGGCTATGGCAGGAATTCGACACGCGGCACGCCGCCCCGTCGACACTATGCGCAAATTTTTTGCCTACAAATGAACTGACGCGGTGCGGTAGTCTTTTTTGTACTACTGAATACGAAACGGTGAAGTCGCTCACCTGACGGTAAGTACCTCGATTGCTGATATAAACCACGACAATATTGCATTACTTAGCACCATGCGAAAATGCCATTCCCACATTATACTTGTCTATGGGCTTAAAGAAATTATTCCTTAATTATACTAACTATAAAGTCCTTCAATATAATATTGCTTATTCATTATTTAGCGTTAAAAGACAATACAGTAATGCGTACCTACCCAAACCGACTCACATGTTATGAGAACCATACCCACTTTTCATGTGTAATGTTGTGTTCGGCAACATACGGCCATTCTGGCAATGTTCAATAATGTTTCTTGGAAAACATAAATACATACGAGTAATATCCACAATATTGTTACACGGGCGTCCATACCTGCCGTCCACACTTTGCCGCAAAAATATTGGTCTTGTCCGAAAGAAAGTGTATCAATATTTAACCGGTTGAGATACTGCCGGACGAAACTTTTAAGGCATGTTTATACGTGTATATAGACATGCTCATTATTAGTACAGAGGTATACTATAAAAGAGGGATTGCGTAGATAGAAATAAACTACTTTGATAGAAATACACATGCTAATATATAACCTAGTAAAATCAAAATCTCAGGTTAGATTCTCACCCATGCTGCCTGCGGCGCGAGTAGGAGGGGGTCAGTTCAGAGCGTGTCTAAGCAGATTTGCTTATGAGCATGTTAGTAGCGATGATCAGAGCAGATATTAACATAATTTTTATAATCCTCAATATCCTTCTCTCGCATTTCTACTAACATTCCAGTGCTTGCACCAATCTTTGTCTTTTGCTTATCCAATAACGAATCCAAGATGATTTGGATTATAATCCAATTATTATATTTATATTATTGGATTATAATGCAATTTTTTTAGGATTCATTGCATTGCAAGCAGCACAATGACTTTATGTAGTTCTGTACGGTAGCCCTATTTGTTTTCCATTTTTCGCTGCACTGGCGAACTAGCGAACATTGGAGAAGTTGCTAATTAATGGCATGTGTGTTTTGAATATTCGCTTTTAGCTTGAATATTTAAAAGCATGCAACGAGTATATTTTTACTAGCAAATTTATACAGTTAAAGAGCGTGCTCGTTTTGAGCACGCTTATAAGCTTACTCTTTTAGAGGCACGTGTTTATGTAACCGCAAATTACGCTTAAATTTTATCAGCCTACCAGCACTGATCTACAAATATTTTTTAAAAGTGCTTAAAAACAAATGTAGGTCTTACATATCACGCTTTGAATATTCGCGCGAAAGTTACAGGGTCAGACGATGCTTAACAGAGAGAGCTGCCGTGATTGGGAGTATACACATAAAAGTGCCACCACACTTAACCCGATATCGATTGGTCTCTAATAAAATGCCTTCAGTAGTGGACGCTCCATGATCCTCGAATTCCTTTTTGAAACATTATTCATTTTCCTTATTTTTACATACTGGTCTCTTTGCGTAAATACTAAGCATATTAAAAAATAATATTCAAATAAAAAGGAAGTATCAACTGCGCTTACAAATTAATGGTTATCAAATGGGTACAACATTTAAGCCCAGTCAAACACGTAAGTAGATGAACAAATGCAAAACCTTTCAGATCACTACACAAAAATAAAATAAAAGGGATTTCCTTCACATAAAAAAAATGTTTCATTTAAAGTTAATGCGGACGAGGCGATTTGTAGTTTTGATATTTTATTAACTACTTACGTTATTGGCCGACCTTACATTAATTCTGGATCTATTTATCATCTACCACGTTAACTGCGGCCACCATTACCCTAATGTGATAGGTAATTTTTTTTCGTGCATATATTATTATATAATATCTACATCCCCACATAACCAACGTTTACAAAATTGTTTGTAGGTATAGGAGCCTGAGGGTGTTACATAACGAACATTTACAAATTTACATAAATATACAATATATAGAAGCATTATCAACTTTATAGCCATTTACATTTAAAATAAATACTAATAAGTTAGGAAAATAAAATAACCCGTATCTTAATAAAAGTCACATGCAAATTGTTATTTAACGTTTAAAATCCCGTCCGTTATATATTTTAAGCAGATTAGCCTTCCGGCCGGCGCTCGGTGAAATGGATATTGTATGAATCTGTATGGCACGTGTGAATTAGCGCATTTCTATGAATTTTCAACAGAGTGCAAATGGAAGGTTATGTTCTCTAGTATATATTTGTAGTATAGGTTTTATTCGCCGCAATTTAGAATGAGTGAATCTTACGGAATAAAACTACAAATAATGTGTTATTTTCCCGAATAAAATTGAGTTTAATATATCATTCTCAAGCCCTATTAAATTTGAATCTCGTCCTTAATTTTGTTTTTTGCGCGGGCCAATAAATGTTTTCCAAGTGAATAGTCTAAGTCTTCTTGTAAAGTCAGTAGAGGCCCTAAAAACAGATAGGAACTGAAAAAATTTCGGATCAAACAGATATATAGAAAGACTGATTAAAAGTACTTACTTTGAGCACTTGCTCAGCGGAACATTCGTCAGTTTATTTACTACCTTCATGAAAAAGTATTCAAAATCACAAAATATACATATAATACGGTAGGTGCTTCCCTATTTCCAGAGCTTTTAAAGTGAGCCCTCAGTCGACTCATTACAGAAACTTATAAAGAAAGCTTCATTAAAATTACTTTTATGTAACAAAAGATTTTAGTTGGGAAGTTGTATTCTATGAAATATTTTATGTAAGAGCTCCTCCTCTCTATTTTTACAAACTAGAAATGCTTGTGGAAAAGATATAGGTACATATAAGATACATGCACTATATTGAAATAATAAGGAAAACTAGTCCAAAGTTATTGTCATGTGTAAAACTTCAACATAGTAAGTGTTTCTTTTGGCAAACATCATAATTTTGTTTCTTATTGCAGTGTATGACGAGAAAACTGACTGAGGTGGTACGGACATGTCAGACGAAAACCACCTGATTACGATAAGACCGCCCGTAAACAGTAGCAACACCATCCAATACCTTGAATTACAAAGTTTTGTTTGATATTCCTGCGCTCGCCATCCTGAGACAGGGATATTAAGTCTTATTATGTCCATTAGTTACTCTGGCTACAAAGTTCTTGAAACCGATATACAATAGTGGCTACACACTGTTGTTTGACGGCAAAAATAGACATTGCGGCGGTACCTACCGAGGCGGACTTTGGCATGTAAAGTAGACCTAAAGAAACCCTTCGCCTATGATTTCCATATTTCTAGATCTGTTATTTTAGTTACCAATTAATTTTTGTTTCTCTATGACCACTGAGCGTAACATTTTTAATTTAGGATCCAATATTATTTTAAAACCATTAACTGAGAGAGACACACGACAAACGTTAAGGTTTTTAAATACTGTTAAGAGTTGAGTTTTTGACATAAACGGGATTAAATACAACTAATCTTGTAAAAAACACCAACACTTAATGCCCATAATATGAGCAAGATTTCAAAATATCCTCATCCTTGTCGCACTACATAATACTGATCTTTAATTTAAAAATCCGTACAATATACCTTATAAATAATTTTAAATAATAAATATTATTTAAACGTTTCATAAACGGTGAAAATTCGATGAATATTTTTACTACATAACTATTTCATCGAAAATAAAGAACGAAGAACCTAAAATAAAATAAAATTCTGCACCATTTCAGCAAGAAAAAAGGCACAGGAATTTATAAAATGAAACTCCACCAAACTACAGAATGTTTTAATAGTTACCGATTTTACACGGCGCCAATTTAATTGCTGTCTACTTTCCTACCTGATTTACCGATCCCAGTCCTATTACGGAGCTTAATTGAAATATTGAAAAATGATATCGCAGGTTTCAAGAAGATTTCGTATGGCTGGCTCTTTGAATTCTCGATTATTTTTCGTTTCTTTTGTGATACATATTCACGTTTTGTATTTTTTGACGTCTTTCTTTATTGATAGAATAAAGGATCGTATTCCGCTTCATTACCCAAGTTAAATGAATGAAACAATAAAAACTCTGCTTAGTATCAAAGATGTAAATTTTTTAGCTTCATAAGTCATTAAACCACGCTCAGGATTGCATTTTCTGTTTGTGTAATTGAGCTTTTGCCCGTGTACGCTTATTGACTTTACGATTTAAAATCAACTTTTACGAATAGGAAGGTATAAGAGATCTAGTTAAACTTGAAGCTGATAACCTAATCTGTTTGTTTTTTTTTCATGTTATGTACATATTATACTTTCATTGTCCCAATAATAAATCTTTTCTTTTTTTCTTTCTGTAACATATTTCATAAATATAATACTTGCAACATAACAATTTAATAATATGAATGTATTACTGAGTAAAAAATGCAAGCAGATAGCTACTCCGTCAATTTTTGAGAGCACTTTCTTAGTTACCATGTTTATGTAACAAATAACATTAAAAATGTTTACTCTTTAACACGTTCGTTTATTAAAGCACCGCAGAATTAATACACAATACAATCAGTACACAATCAATATTTCTTCAAAATATGTATTTATTATATATTTGTATAAAATTTTGAAAATTATATGAAAATTTAACCAAAATGTTCTAAGGAAAGTAAAATTGGGTATCTATTTATTTAATTTATTTATTAATTTAATTAAATTAAGACGCAATACAGATTACAATCAAAACTATAGCAAATTATAAAATATACAAGCATAAAAACTAGAATGTATTCCTAAACATTGCGCCCTTATACTAGTTAATTACTTAAAGTGCGGCCTAAGGTAAATTAAAACCATTAAGTAGTACTGTGTATAGTTAAAAAAAAATATCATAAAAGTAGTATACGGGTAACTTAACAAATATATAATTAACTATTGCGGGTAAATATTAATTGTTTTAGAATTCTTGAGAATGATCCAAATATGCTATTCATAATGTCAAGATGTTTGTGTTTTTTTGCCATGTCGTTTTTTAGTCAAGTTTTTGTATACGAGCAACACATACGAACTATCAGATTATGGGATGAGATGTTATTCCTATAAACTTACAATGAGAAGACGTTTGGATTACGTATTCTGAATGAAATGTTAAAATTTATTAAAGCCAGTAATTCAGGAGCGTCAATATGTGAGTGTATTATTTGATAGAGGTATATTACTTCTATGTAATTTCGTCTTAATGTAAAGGTGTCAAAATAAAGGTAAAAAAAATACATACTTCCCATCTCAAACAAGGCAGTAAGCGGCATTATCCAATGAAGTGCGAATTGAATTATCCTGAGCTTACAAAATGGATGGATTTACAACGAAGTCGTTCTGTTTTGCACATCGCTCGGGCAATGCTAGTTATTCACACTTGTATTGCATTGCATAAACATTCACTAAGGATATCCTGTTTGATATAAAGGATATGGAATATACCTAAGTAAATCTAATTTAATTCTAAATCGTATACGAGGCTAATACTTGCAGCAATAAGAAAGACAAACCTGTATTAGAGTTTCCAAAAAATTTTTTTGTTTCTATACATCGCATCGTAAATGTATCGTATGTGATTGAATGGATATATGTATTTATTTATTCATTCTTTTTGACACAAATGAATAATACTAACTCGGTACGATACTGACATATATATTAATATTACTTTTATTAATCATAATATTAATTGGCGGTAGGTACTACAACTGCCACAATTAGCCTTTCTAAAATTATCTTAATATAAGTACTAAACTTGTTTTGTCTAAACAAAACTCGCTGAATCTATTTTATAAAACATAATAAATAAGTATTTCTATACATCACATTCCAAGTGTATGAGTTTATCAAATCTTGTTATACTGTAATGTGAATCTCAAAATAAAACTATTAAAGGTCTATACAAATTTAATACGATACAGACATAAAATATTTTTGTAAGTATACGTTATTCGGAAACGTATTTCGAAATGGCTTAATTATCGTAGTGAAAATGTATATATCATATAGTGCAGGATTAATATACATCGCATCGTATGGAAATCCCCAACTTGTGAGCTCTCAATAATATTAGATTACGAGCAGGTCTGATTATAAATAATCTTCGCCCCCCATAATTGTAGAAAAGTATTAAAAAACAGAATGTGTTGCTTGCGCTTTTTAAAATCTCATTCACCGTATGAAACACAGCTGCCAACTGTTATTTCAGGTTTGCTTTTGCTGAGACATTGTACCAATTAATTCTCATAATGCTGTAGACAAAGTATACTTTCCTTAAGTATAAGCCACACAGTTTGTACCGCCCCCATATCCACGCAGGAGCGTGCGGATCCCTGTTATACGGGATATAAAAAAATCTCCGGTTGCAACTATGAACCCCCCCGCCGCCCTAGGCTGCCGCGTATACGGCCTATTGACAAATTCGGTATTGGTCTACTGTTCACCATTTCAACACAATAATATTATTGTTACACAATTATTTTCTAATACTTGATGATTACTATCTACCTAATTGTATTGTCATAATACGGAGTAATTACACTGGTTACAATACCCATGAAATTTGAACACAACAGTCATTGTGTGTGTTTGACGCCAGCTCTCATAGGAGACACTTATCTTAGGCATATAAACTTACCTAATAAACTAGCCATGTGTTCAATTATATTTCCTATCTAATACGCGACAGCCTTCTAGCAAAAGTTTCCACACCTGTTCAACCTCATTATGATGAATAAATTTGGAAAACCTTTCTTACTGCACTTATGGTGCAGCCAATTGTTTATTGTTATGTATTAATATGTTCATGCGGTGACAGCTTGTAATTAAAACAGCACTGCAGCAATTACTTACTGAATTGTTAAAAAAACTATGTAAAGTGTATGTTTTGTTGGCTGTTCAAATAAATAAATAAATACAATACGTAGGTAACTTCTATGCATTTAATACCTCTATTATTTAGAACTAATTGCGTATCAAAATTGATAAATACTATTTAAATATTTATTAGAATTGAAGTATTACTTATGTGAAGTAGTTACTAATTATTAGAGTTGTGAATTATCAAATGATAATATACTAGTAACAACATTACCGAAAATACGTCATCAATATGTACGTACTTCACCAATTGACAAGTAGAGAAAATTTTGCGGCGTACTAGCCCGTAATTTATACTATAATTAGTAATATTTTTGTCAACAGTACATTTTTAATCGACTCCGAAAGATATTTAAAATTAAACAATTTTTCGTATTTTATGTTTCGAAAACTTTGCAGCCTTCGTGGCCACGGGGGGACTTAGGTGTAAGTTATTAAAGTCAAAGTTACAACGTTTTACAATTATATAACTTTTAATTTTTTTAAGCTGTTGGTGGTCCGATTTACGCACAATTAGCTCACAGTGTCTTGAGGTCTAACAGCCGGTCTTTTTATTCCGATTTAATTGAATATAGAACTGGATCCCGGCCTTGTGCAAGCTTCCAACGATCTTCTCTATTTAAATTCGGATGTTTTTTAATTTCAATAGCCTCGCGAATCATCCTAGACACGAACCGCTGTTCTTTAGCAAGGTGCAACGCTTAGAACAAGAACAAGCAGTGCAACGGCTGCAGACTTCGTAGAGCATAGTATTTAATGTCACCTATATGCTATTTTACGTAGGTCTTTTAATCCGGAAAATAGTTTATTTCTGCTGTCTAACATTCAAGTAAACATAAGACTCCGAAAGATGTTATAAGTAATATCATCTAACAAGTTTGTTTAAAAAAGGGTCTATATATTCTTTCATTTTAGTTTTTATAAATGAAAATTAAATGTTGTTTAAGCATTATTTCTGATATTTATATTAATGGGATTTTTTTCTTTTGCTTGATAATAAATTCTTGGCACGGTGTAGTTTAATAATTTGCAATTTTAGGTCTAGACCGTAACCGTAGTAAATTTAGAAGACTTGTATAAATTAAAGGAAATTAGTGTCATCACTTCAATGTTATTTTTATTTCTTGAATTAGACAATGCTAGGCTTGATAAAATTCTGCATTAAACCTAATTTTCAATGAGAATATTATTGACATTTTTATTGTCTCTGTTCCCTTGAACTTAAAATAATGTATTTATTTTGTCCTTTTTAACTTTTACATAACATTTAAACGTAATATCAGCCCGGAATCTGAGAATTGTGTCCGATATGGTGATAGGCTCCCGCTATCGTGTCATGGGACGGAAAAGACACGTCGGAAAATGTGTGCACCACTTGCGCCACCTCTTTTCCTATGGGGATAAGATAAACGAGTGAGTGTGTTTAAGTTAGTGTGTGTATGCTTATTGCTTATATTAATTGTGTACGTTTAGGTTTTGCTATACCCGTATATGTCACTGTTTGTTTTTCTTTCTTTTAAATAAAATAAAAAGTGATATTGCATCATGCATCTAAAATGTTATTCAACAATAAATGATATAGCATCCTTCACACAAATATGTACATATATAATATTTTAGATAAACTGTTTCATAAAATATAAAAGAACAAAATATTCTTAAATACAAATGATTATTTTAAAACTATAAAGATCTCTAGTAGGAAGATATTTCGTATTTCATAAAGACTGAGAATTTCTCGCTTACAGTGAGAAAAAGTTTAAAAAGGACAGTGAAAACAGTTTAACAGCGGAAAGCACTGCTTTAAGTAGCCTACTGATAAACGGCACCTGTGAAGCGGGGAGCCTTTTATCTTCCGTGGATTCTGGCCCCGGCATTTCCACCAAGAATACTCTAAATAGCACTTTCTCTGTCATTTAAAAACTATTATCCTCTCCCTGCAGTGATATATATTTAATAACAAAAGCACTAAGCGTCCAAACTATACATATAGGTATATACACGTTTTTCCTTTTTCAGGAGCAGGCACAAAGTGACCATAGTCACATGTCGCCAGCTATGTTTTTTTTGGTAGCCATACCAGCAGTCAACTGCGGAGGAAATCTACAAACAGGATATTGGAATCGTCCTGACTTTTTGACTGCAGTGGCTCAGTGAAGACTGGGGAAGGAAATTAGGGAGAGAAGGGTGGGGGAAGAATAGGAACTTCCTCGGATGGGAGTAGGGAAAAAAGAGGTAAGCCGCGAGCACTTTTAGGCTTTAATGTGTTTATATAACGAAGAGGTATACTCCCAGCTGTGTGCCGCAGTCTGTAATAAATGTCCACTCAGTTCAAAGGCGCGTGTTCGTTCTGAAGAATGAATGCACAAGAATTGCTCTGGGAGAGGGGGCTGTATTAGATTCCATGATTTAGGGCAAAGTCGCAATTAGTTATTCAGCAAATTTGTCGTGTTATTATACCACATTCCGGTTGGTACTTAGCAAAAAAAAACAATATCATCCAGCAATCAAACTTGAGACTATAGAACAGCAAACTTACCGCAACACATTACGCCAACGGGATAATAAAATATTATCTCTATACTTAGAAAGGGACAGCCACAAAAGACCAGTTGAGTGTGCCAAATTCGTAAAACCTTTTTCATTCCCTCCTTTTAATCTATACTCCCTGAACTATTGATTGCTCGGCAAGTCTTAAACGGGCATTGTAGAATTATGGGTAAATGACTGAATATATTTAATGTTTTATATTACTACGACAAGTTGTCTTATGAGTAAAAGGCATTTACGATAAGAGCAGTAATGCGGACGCTATTAATAAAGTTAATTAAATTGAGAAAACAATTTAATTACATGTAATATTAAGTTTGTAGAATGTAGGGATCATGGGAATGCCAAAAAAAATCCTTTATTTATCCGATATCGATAAAGTTTTAATTTACATTTCCCGAAAAATACAACTTTCGTAACCAATCACGAAACATTTATGGTAGACTTTAGAAAAACTACATTTTTTTTTAATATAACTACATAAATATTATGTAGATATTCTGGTCATGTACTTAATATTACCTATTACAAAAAAAACAACGACAAATAAATTGTTATGTTTAATTACTTGCTTTACAGTTTACAGAAAATAAAAGAGAAGAGCGCGCCACTGCAAGTGTTGTTTTGTTTAATGTACATTTAAGTTCTATCTATCGGGGCTTCTTTTGATGTTAGTACGCCACTCCTCCGTGTCCCATTTCCTACTTCTACATGACTTGGTTACATGTTTGCCAAAATTTTCAAGATTTTTTTTACTTTCTCTTACATCACGTCCAAACTAAACATTCGCGACAACGTCTCGACCTCAAAGAAGACATTTCAATTACGCCTCTATTTTTAATTAAGGTTAAATTATATCGTTTTAACGGACGAATACATAATTTATAATGTTCAAATTAAATTAAACCATCTTGAAAGTCTTTACCTCAATTCTTACATTTACACAAATAGACAATTTCATTTACTTACATACTGCGTAAAGAAAAGCTTCTATTGATTTTAGAATTTATTACTGATAGTATAAAATATCGCCTTCGAGACAAAAACGTTTACCTGTTTTGTATTATAATTAGAACAAGCGAATAATACGTGCCGTGTCGTGATCGGCACGGGGGTTTGCAAAATAAACTATAGTGAATGAACTAACTTCTAACATTCAATTTACCAAAATTTACTTATTTCAACTTCTATTTATAAATAAATTTTCATTTCTAGTTATTCAAATCCTAAATGTATATGTATTTGCAAATCCTAAATGCGTATTTTCACTACTACACTACATATTCAGTTCAATATACTTACATTCTTCCATATTACACGAAAATTATTATTATTTTTAATTTACTTTATTTTTTAAGTTACTTTTGTTTACATTTTATACATAGTCTTAAAAAAATGCATATAAAAAAATAATTAGCCTACGATGGCGAAACTCAAATCCAAGCTACCGGCGGTTAGTGATTCAAAGTGAAAAATTCCCTCAATGCGTGCCGTGTCCAGCAATACTGCCTTCTGCATCTAGCCTCCGACCCAACTGTCTTATTATTATTATACTAAGCAGTTCAGCCCCCATTTTTTATGTTTGAAGTTATTCTTTTTCTATATACATTTGCACAATGCGTTTTTATTATAAATTATATAAGCTGGGACAAGTCCCACTGTAGTGTGCTACAGTTTTATTTCAATATACTTTCGTAAACATTTTCTATATCTGCGAAGAAATGATGGCACAATATCAGAAATTATAGTCACATTTAAAATGCAGACATTAATATTTACGCAGAATAATGATGGTGTAATGAAAGACAATGTCTGAAAAGGTTTGTAGGACAAGAGCCGTAGCTTTAAGTAGAACAGTTTCATCGTAAGGACTCGGAAGGCCGGAGTGTGTATACAGCAGGACGAAACACTATAGACGTTTATTATTTCAGTATGATAGAAAATTTAATAGGGCCTGGCGGAAATGTATCTTATATATTATATGTGCACTATAGAGAAATAATAACATTCTGAAATAAAATATGGTAAAGCGTAAGGATTAAAGTTCTTTAATAAATACGAATGCATCATAAATTTATAGGTGATTTTGGAATTCATGGACAAGTTATAGAGATGTGAGGACTATGCTATTTTATTATTAATTTAATTGTCTCTGATGTATAAAAATATGAATTAGGGTTGAAAAGATTCCTATAGAGTTTGTCTATTTACAAGTATTTGACTTATTAGAAGTTCTAACCACATACAATGAGAGCATACCTGTTTGCAAGGGTTGAAGCAATAACCTTAACATTCATAAATTATTTGCATTCAACTCTCTTTGACACAATTATACCAAAGCAAACGAAGGGAAGACAGTTGGCAATAAAAAAATTATAAATAAATATTTGCATCAATTTAAAAACTCGAGTGAATGATGATAATCTGGTTCCTCCATTCATTTTCTATAAAATAATATTAAAAATACCGCTTGAAGAAATAATCATCAATCTCGTGTTAATAGAGTCCTTCTAGACATTTATGGATTTATTCCACCATATATATATATATATATATATATATATATATATATATGGTGGAAAAAATCCATGAGTATATATATAGTTCCGCCCACGTGTAAGAGTTTCCCGAAATAGAAAGTAACCTATGTCGACTTCCCAGGGTCTCTTACTATCTCTATACCAAATTTCATCGAAATACATTGAATAGTCACACATATTTGTTGTGTCACTTTAACTATTTACACAGCGCAGACAACGAAAGTTCTCAGAAGGAATAATTTTTTCCCGTTTTTGCAACATTTATTATTGATGCTTCGCTCCATTTGGTCATAGCGTGATGTTTTATAGCCTTTCTTGATAAACGGGCTATCTAACATTAAAACAATTTTTCAATGCCAACCAATAGTTCCTAAGATTAAAACGTTCAAACAAACTTTATAGTTTTATTAAATAGTATAGAAGTATAGACAACTCTAGATAGATATAGAAATAATGTATGAAAAGGTAAAACCGTTTTTCAATATACAAAAATTAACCGTTTTTAAATGAATACAAATTCAAAAGTATTATAAAATAAACTGAATATTTTCACGTTGCGAATAAAAATACTTTATTAAGTTTGTTCGTATTGGGCTGTATATTTTGGTGTATAAACAACCGTTTTAAAAATAAAACGTTTGATACGAATTCGTGTAGCATGCCGCGACAGGGGTGGCGCGAACGCGATACACCCCGACCATCCACCGCCCCCTCGCGCCGCTAACCCTAAGCTTAGTAGCTTAAATCTATCACAATATTTCTAGTGGAAAACACTAATTAAATATGTGAACGTACCATATTGACTTTATCAACACTTCTGCTAATGACGTATTACTTTA
This sequence comes from Manduca sexta, assembly GCF_014839805.1. Classification (NCBI taxonomy): domain Eukaryota; kingdom Metazoa; phylum Arthropoda; class Insecta; order Lepidoptera; family Sphingidae; genus Manduca; species Manduca sexta. Next base: position 10,771,358 of record NC_051141.1, read on the forward strand.
ACCCTTTGGTTAAGGTTTGGTATACAGGAACGTCAATTTAATGATGCAAACAGATGAGTATTCATACATGGAATACTCATTATATCCTGCTAGGCTTTTGAATTGAACCGGGTGGTAACACCGTGCTGTAAACATTTATTGTGTCTAAAGTTTACGGTGTGAATGGGAAGTTCGGCGGGAATAACTATATAAGTGGGGTGATCACTTACACTAGGTGAGCCACTTCATTTTCTGCCGGTTCTTGGTATAAAATGCAAATGCAAATCCCCCTAAGTACGCCATTTGAAGTCCATAAATTAATCATGAAGAATAAATTTAACAAAAATGATCCAATCGACAAGCTCTTTAGCCCTGACAATTGAGTTAATAATCAAAATTAGTACCTACCTATTGATAAACTATTTATTAATCTCATAGATAGAAAATTGTCTAAGGCACTTCAACAGACAATTTTATAAAATTAAAATTACTACTGGAAGCCAAATACAAAAATAACGAATCGAACAATATTTTATTTCGGATTGGTTTGTTTGTTTCGCTTAAATGACAAACATTAATATAAGGATTAATGCTCAAACTTGTTTGCAGATTTCGGGTTACGACCTCAAAGCCAGGTTCTACAGCCCGTTGATTTGCAACGGACAGTTTCTAATTTTTTATACGTGCATGGCAAACTACCCCTGATGGTATTTGGAATGTCGACTGACAAGAGATGATTACCCCTCAACAGTCAAAACAATTATGTCGGCCTATTGGAACCGGATATGCACAAGCTGATCCCGCAACGTGATACACTAACGTGGGCTATTAAGACGGGTTGTATCAACCTCTGTACAGGTCGCTATCCGCTCGGACATTTATTCCAGGAATGTGGCACTGAAACCGCTTTATTAAATTCGAATTCCTGCGCTTACTTTGATTGCATAAGTTACAATGTTTGCAGCTTGTTGTTTACAATTGCAATGCACGTACGAACGTTGTAAGAATGAAGTGCACAAGAAAAATGCTCATTTCAGGCCCAGTTGACAGACTTCATTTAACAATTTAAGTGAATTGCTGATCCTTTTAGTTATGTTTTTTTTAAACATTATTCAACGTTTTCCAGAACTGCTTATTTTTTTAATATATTTATGAAATAAACATAATATATAAATATTTTAGTATTGAGGAATTAATTTCAAAATGGCGGAAATTCATAGCAGGAAATTTAAGAAAATATTTCTTAATTATATTAATAAATAACTAAAAAATCAATCCAAACTTCAAATTCTGCAATTTTGTTATTAATATAAGTAATCAAATCGTGCATCTAGGAAACATGTTTAATTACGGCTACCAAAAATTTATCTGTCTAAATGAGAGTTAACGTTCTGTGAGCTTTTAACAAACATACAAACTCTGCAATTGAATTTGTGCTGTGGGAACCCATAGATATCTGTATCTGACTAACTTGCTCTCAAGCTCCATGAAACGAAACCGTTTTAAACGTAAATCATTTTTTTGATCTACGCAGTTTTTTATTTAGTTTACCGTCTCTGTACGAATATTAGAGATAGCGGTTTTTAATTGAAACGCCCTGGAATGCTACTGATTCAATTAGACCATGTTATCACTTTTAATCAAATATTAAACTATAAAATCAACAAATAAACAACCAGATATCATTTTTATTAGTCAACAAATAAAAATGATATCTGGTATGTATTAGATTATATTATATTTTTTATATTTAAGTTGTCAACCATAATTATATTTGTTATAAGTATGATTGATAACTTGATATACAATTTTTTTTTTTAATAAAAAACCCTTTTAAAAAGAATGAGTAACAATTTCAATTATTCTGAAAATCACTCAACTAAGAATATTAGAATCAACGCACTTAGAAGATACTATGCAAAAAAAATCTTTTGGTTCGCCGCATCACTCCCAGGTCGGTGGTAGGAATTTGCCTTTGAGAAATAAATAAAGAAAAAAATTAGCAAGCCGAGATCTGTTCACAACATGCCTCTATGATCATTATTTACCGTACTATATTAAAATAATAGGTTGGGGAAAAGTATTTTCGTATATATTTAGTATATAATATAAACTTATAATAAAATCTCTTTGGCTGTACTATTTCTATCTGACTGGTTTTAATGACATTAAGAAAGTTACATTTAAAACAAAAGCACTTAAGAAACAAAAGAAACAAATCAGAAAAATCTTTTCATTCGGCTATTTATCTTTCAAAATGAATAAAACTAATGAAAAAAATCGATATATTTTAAAGTTTTATTGTAAAAATGGCAAATTGCAGCGTAAACCGCAAAAAAAATTGTGGTTATTTTGGACCGAATGCAAGAGTAGCACAAAGTTGTTTTAAGCATTTACAATCGGAGAAATTGATGTCTAAGATACACCTCGCTCTGATCGCTCTGTTAGGGGTAAAGTGAGCGGCGTTTTCGAAAAAATGGAGCAAGATCCACATATTAGTAGTTCGATACAGCTGTAGAACTGAGAATTGACCACAAAACAGTTTTGACCTATTGGAATAAAGCTGTGTATATAAAAAAGTAGGTAATCTTTAGCATGATGCTTCATTGTTACTGGTCGTTAACTCAGTAGTTATACCGCATGCGGTGTTTCCGAAAACGTAATAACGACTAATGACAATGGCTACCGCATGTGAGCTCTATGTGATGCTTAAACAGAAAGCTGTCGCACTCCGCATTTGGGCTCCATCGACGGATGATAACGCTTAACGGATGCGCGTCTTATGGCACGCGTGAACAGAAAATCTCTCGCATCCCATAAACGGACTCTAACAAGCAATGAAAATAAGCCAATGATCAAATGAATATGTATTCTTTTACTAGAGTGATATAGACTATTTTATATCCGGAGATTAATACTGGAAGAGTTTCGATCAAAATTTATCACATACCTACATGAATCACTACTCATTTTGAATCATATCCTACTTCAGCGAAAAGTACGTTTTTGCTTAACAGTTCAAAAAATGATTTCTTGTTTATTAAACGTTAATTTTAAATGAAGCATTGTATTTCTGCTTGTATTTGAAACGCTATGAGTGAAAACTGAAGTTGATTCCATAACTGATAAAATAGCTAATAAAAGGATTCATTGAAAACGGCTATTATTTTTATTCGGCAGCTGGAATCAATAAGAATATTCGTTTGTCGTCACATTGACTTTTTATTTTAGTCTTCGTCAATTATTTATTATTAGTAGTCGGTAGCGATAACGCATTTTTTTTTCCGCGAATAATTTTGGTTTCACGTACCTTTATCAGAAACATTGGTAAATAATATTCGATTTTTTTTTACAAAAGGAACAAACCGCTCGCCGACAATAGGCTTCAAAGCAATCCAATCGCCTAACCCTTTCGACTTAAGGTCTAATAAAGCCCAGTTCATGGGCTTGTTACAGGAGTAATTGTTAAGGAGCTCTGCTCCTTGAAATTGAATCCTAACAATGTATACACAATGTTTGGCGACAAAAATATAAATTACAGTGTCATCAACCCAACAAAAATCTCTCATACGTAAGCTATGGTGGCTGGCGTATGTACGACGACACGTTTTTGCTTTGTAACACTCTCCAATCACTATCGAAGCCTGATTTTATCTATCATCTAGAATAATTACACCCATTTTATCGTTTCTCCTATAGGGCTGTTTTACAAGCTTCAAGTAATTTTTATTTCCCAGATATCGTATGATTATATTAGAAAAAAAAAATACTCATTCTACTACCATTTTTTGGGAGCAAACATAGTCTTAGATATATGTAGCGTCTTGTGTACTTAGTTGGTTTAAATATTTATGCGTCGAGCAGCGTTCTCTCAGAAGTTGCAAAATAAATAATATTAAATTGTTTCTGATGAAAACCATAGAACCACCACAGGCCTGCATTTTATACTGTCCTTATTGTTGGGCACGACTCTTTCTACTACTGAAAGGGATAAGGCCTTTGACCACCACGCTGACCTAGTGCCGGTTGGCAGACTTCACATACCCTTAAATGTGATCACAGAATTCTTGTAGATAAAAGCCGACCCTGCCTGGCTAACAAACCTATGTCATAATAAAAAAAAACTTGTAGATACAGTCGGGGGGCCGCATTGCGTCTACCAACGCTATTTTTGCGATTACGGGCGATATATTTGGAAGACAGCTTTGTTAGCCGCGTGGATAAATAGAGATGATTGTGACTTTATACCTATACTTTTAAATAATATTCAAATAAGTATTGTAATTTTAATGCAATTTGATTGCCTTTAGGCCAAGATGAATGATTGATTTACGCGATATTTTCCATGTAAAATGAGCCTGAAGTACACCTAAAAAAATAAATTACAATATTTTAGGTAACGCTAATAATTATTACAGCTTATAATAAACATACAAAACTTCATATTCATTGTCTTAAGAAACAATATTACGAAATACATTACAAAAATAAAGCGAAATCATATTTAACGAGAGAGGAAAAGATGTAGATCTGGTAAATATAAAATAATCTAATTCTCTGTCTTTTCTTTGGATACAACGTTAAGTACTTAAATTCGTAATTAAGTATAATTATACTTATTTTGGTCTAAATTATGTTGAAATCTGTTTACTAAAATATTTTTTTGTATCTTTACAACAATCATATTCATTATTGTGTCCTTTGCCAAGGTGAGAAATAGTTTTCCTAAATTCAGTATTTACTCGGTTATCAGCTAATGTGGCATGTAAGCGTCAACATAAGCAAGGCATTACTTATATACCGCAAATATATTACAAATGATGGATCACTACTTGGCTTTCAATTTAGTATTATACAAATATTAAGTCATTATAATATATTTTTAGAATTTTTTATGAGGAATAATTCTTTCATATATTTTTGTTGGGTAACATTAACCGTTTAAATCATTTCACAACCAATAATATCCTTTTCCCGGTCAAACAGGATGCAAGATTGGGTCACGTGGTACAAAGGAGCTCATTCTCATTTACATGACCATTTGCCAGCAGGCTTGTCATAATAGACGGAATTTATCGGCTGCCTGGATTGATTATAAGAAAGCCTATGATTCAGTGCCCCATACTTGGCTCTTGAGGGTGTTGAATTTGTATAAGGTTGGTACAAATTTATGCACCTCACTTGAGTCATGTATGGGACAATGGACCACTGTTCTCAAATATCCAGGTGGTGTGATTCCCGCTGAATGTGATGAGCCGATTAGGATCAAGCGGGGTACATTCCAGGGTGACAGTCTCAGTCCATTGTGGTTCTGCATGGCCCTGAATCCTCTCAGTACTCTCTTGTTGGATTCGGGTTTAGGATACCGTCCACGGAGAGGGAGTGAGCCTATATCTCACTTGCTTTCCATGGATGATCTCAAGTTGTTTGCATCAAAACAAATGAATTGATTGAGTTGTTAAAAATAACAGAAAAAATTAGCAACTCAATCAATATGGAGTTTGGTGTAAATAAATGTGCAGTTATTCATGTGAAGCGAGGAGAGGTTGTGGTCTCTGATGACATTCAAATCTCAGAGACTGTAAGACTTAAATCCCTTTCTGAGACGGAAACCTACAAATATCTGGGTATGCTTGAGGCACTGGGTATTTTTAGTGCAGGCGTAAAACAATCGGTGAGGGAACGTTGCTTTGGCCGCCTGAGAAAAATTCTCAACAGTACAGTTTTTTATCGGGTGGAAACAAGATTCGCGCCTTCAACGGTTGAGTTATGCCTGTACTCATGTACTCTTTTGGTATACTCAGATGGACTCAGACCGAATTGGACGCCCTGGACCGAAAGGTCCGGACTCTACTGACTGCACATCAGTGATGAGATTGTACATCCCGCGGAAATGCGGGGGCCGAGGTTTACTTAATGCTAAGGACTTGCATAATCGCGAGGTGTGCAATCTTAGGGATTATTTCCTTCACAGTGAAGTGGGCATGCATAGGGTAGTAGTTATGGTGGATAAAGGATTAACCCCGCTTTCCTTGGCGAAAGAGAACTGGCGGAGACCTCTGGTATTGGGTATAAGGGAGCGCAGGGAAATATGGAAGAGCAAAGAATTACACGGTCGATTCTATCGGGCCCTTCATGGACCTGATGTGGACCGGCTTGCGTCCGTATTTTGGCTACGTTTTGGTAACCTCTTTAGGGAAACTGAGGGTTTTGTCTTTGCAATTATGGACGAAGTTATCAAAACGAACAATTATAGGATATACATCCTGAAGGACGGTACGGTCGATATTTGTCGGGCATGCCATCGTCCTGGTGAATCAATCAGGCATGTAATTTCCGATTGTTCGTATCTTGCTAACGGCGAGTACTTGCATAGACACAACCTTGTAGCCAAGATCATACACCAGCAAATTGCTCTTCGATATGGTCTTGTGTCTTCTGAAGTACCATATTACCAGTATATACCACAACCAGTTCTCGACAATGATCATGCAACGCTGTATTGGGATCGATCTATTATCACAGACAGGACAATTGTTGCCAATAAGCTAAGATCGATTGTCGCGCCGGGCAATACTTGTTGATGTCACCATTCCGCATGACGATAACCTTGTTAAGGCCGAAAAAGATAAATTGTCTAAATATTTAGACTTGGCACATGAGGTTACCGACATGTGGGATGTGGACTCTACAATTATTGTTCCGATGGTCGATTCTGCGCGTGGATTGATACCAAAGAGCCTCGACCAACATCTTCGGAAGCTCTCAATTGGCCGTTGGGTCGGAGGCCAGATGCAGAAGGTAGTATTGCCGGACACGGCGAGCATTGTGAGGAGATTCCTCACTTTGAATCCCTAACCGCCGGTGGCCTGGGTCTTGAGCTTCGCCATCGGAGGGTCATACATTTTTTATATTTATATGCATGTTTTTTTTTAAATGTATATGTAAAAATGTAAAAGATTACCTTTAAAATAAAGAGAATTGACCATAATAATATAATAATATCAGCCCTGTATTATATACTTGCCCACTGCTGAGTACGAGCCTCCTCTACTACTGAGAGGGATTAGGCCTTAGTCCGACACGCTGGCCTAGTGCGGATTGGTAGACTTCACACACCTTCGTAATTCCTATAGAGAACTTCTCAGATGTGCAGGTTTCCTCACGATGTTTTCCTTCACCGTTAAAGCGAACCATAAATTCACAAAGAATACACACATGATTTTAGAAAAGTCAGAGGTGTGTGCCCTTGGGATTTGAATCTGCAGACATTCGCCTTGGCAGTCCGCTCCACACCCAACTAGGCTATCGCCGTTTAATTAATAAATTTCCACTTGTTATGTCTAATAACAGCGCCCTTTGTTTTTTCTGAATTTAGTATTTAGTGTTCCTAAAATGATTACACCGTCAATGATTATAATTTGTACTGTAGGTACGCTTATCTAAGAAACAATTCAGCCTCCAATAAAATATGAATATATTAGTAACATCAAATACTACTTTATAATTTTATTTTCTTTCTATTATTTCGCTTTTCCCAATATTTAACCGACTTACGAATTAACGTATAATGTGTTACTCATCAAAATTTAATTTGTGTAGACGATATTATAAATTTCATAGTAGAAACGTTTACTAGTAATTAATATAAATCCAGCAACAAACATACCTTAAGAAGACAACTCATAATATATTATTGTTAATAGCATCCACTAAGCAGATAGTAATATCTATACATTTGTGTGCATCCTTTAACTATTCTGTGAATTAATAAATTTATTAAAGCATCTGTTTAAAATTCAAAGTACACCAACATTTCTTCGCTGTCCGTTTGCTTTCTGCTCGTAAATGGATCTCACTTTGAATCTCATTTGCGATATTCTTCATTGCAACTTCCGATTCCGAAGATTCATTTGCTTTATTCGTTGCACACACTTTGTAAGAACATTGAACTTACTCTGTTAGAAGCATCGCACTTTCAATTAATTAAAACTAACACGAGTTAAAGTAAGTGGTTTTACCTTAATTTTTTATTATGAATTTATAGTAGGTATATCAAAGCATTATAATACCTACACACAGGGGAGCGAGTCTGGTAGCGTGTATTACTATTATACATATGTAGAATATCGTGAATTACGATCAGACCGTCAATCAGGCATCAATATCAACTTTGAAGCAGAGTTGACAAAGCGTCTCTCTTTACAACCGTATACAGGGTCATTCAGGCATTGCGTTACTAATTACTAAATGAAACCACATACTCGTCTTCACCATTGTGCCAAAAGTCATCCATTAATAACGAATATTTTCACCAAAAAGCCTGGTTTTAGTTTCCTGGTTTTTTGATCATTTTGTAGTTTAATGGGAATATGGCGTGTGCGTGAGTGGATTTCTGGCTGAAAGTATGATATTGCCACTGCGACGAATTTTCTTAAAGTAGTAATGCCATTAGGGCGCGTAAAATTTAAATTTTATTAATGTTTATTTTGTTCGCAACACACTTTTTTATTTTACATCTAAGGGTCTAGTACCTAACTTATTGTAGTGTTATTTCTAAGTAAATAAGTATGTGGTTTCATTTAGTAACGCAATGTCAAAATGACCCTGTATAAAGTGCAATTATTATTTAGAATATAGTATTTATAGAGCTGTTTTTTCTTTAAATATATTGCACCTACATGCCGCTCTATGGTCCCAGACAAGAGTATTGTTGATGTGACATAAATATGTTTAATTAATTGTTTGAAGTAAAGCAATTGTTTTTATATTTGTGAAAAATTAAAAATGTTTGTAAAGTTGTATAGACGATTTAAAGTTTAGAATTTGTTCAACTATATAGCGTAATATACCTAGTACCTAATGTTCATCATTAAATATACAATGGCCACCGCAAGTTAATCAAACAACTCCCAAAACAATCAGAAAACGTATGTTATATTTAATCGTAAAAAATGTTATAATCATTCGAAATTCGTTATTATAACTTTTTTGTGTCGCAAGTGGAAATATTGCTATAACATCCATATTTTTTATTGAAAAAACCAAAACCAATCCGACAATTGTGATATAAAACAAAATGAAGACAAGATAAGAATGAGTTTGCAAATTGACGCGTTCAACACTCCCATGCCTATTAATGTATCAAACGTTCGCGTTATAGATTTTCCTGCTCAGTAAAGATGCGGTCCAGAGCGAAATCTAGATAAACGTGATAAATGGTTAAGCTTCTTATGGTGCCCATTCGTTATCGTATTTGATGGACTCTAGCAAAATTTTATGGTTTATTTTATCGATATTAGAACTATTATTATACACCTTACGCACACACTTACTGTACCTTCACTATTTCATAATGCTACAGTCATTCTGCTATCATATTTATGACGTGAATCGACTTGTAAGTATCGCTTCACCTTTACCTAATATTACGGACGTATTATCTACCTAGATGGAATAATTTATATTGGGTCGATCATAACATCCCTGAGAAATTGTCATCCTACACAGGAAGCGATGCGGGTTGACTGGCAGCTGCCAAAATGAATAGTCAGATAGCCTAACAATGATAATCACCTTTGTCAGAATCATGGGCAGTTTATCGTAGCATACATTATATATCTCCAAAGTCTAATAATTAAATCTGGTGCTATTTGTAAAAAAAAAAAAATATAATCCTATAACCGTGCAGTTCAACTAAAGTGTCTTATAAATCAAATTTCGCTAACAATAAAGACAAACGCTGAAAGCTGGACTTAATCCTGTAATCAGCCGGGTTTTACAATAGCGAGCACAGAATCAGAATCAATGGAGGAAGTTCGAAATAACAAAACATCTTGTTCCAATGCACTGTGAACTTGCTACGCAAATAGTAATTAGCAAAGTAGTAAACAATACAGAGTTTGTTTATGCTAATGTATAGCAGTGCGCTCCGTATTCACTCGGATTAAATATTCACGTTTTACATCTTAATTTATATACTACACCTGAATATACATAAAACCCTCATAATATACTGTCGTGAAGATGTAGATCCCATTAAAGTACATCGCAGTTCAGAAATATTAAATGAATACAAAATTGTGAACAACTTAGTTTTATTCTATTCGGATTTATGCATTAATATTATGATTGTGCTTGCTGAATATGCACTGCAGTGCGGCTTCGGAGCGTTTAAAAAGTCGAAGGTTTATACATTTGTTAAGTATATTCTTTTTCTTTGGTATTCTGATTTCGAAAGAAGTTTTCTTATTGTATTTGAATATAAAGAGAGATAGCCATGCTTACATATTTATAGCATGATTGGATTGCCTCAACAGAAATACCTCTGTCTTAAAAAACTCACGTTATGTAACAGCTTGGTCCTGGGATCCACACCGTAGGTAAATTAGATTTCCGGAGGCATTACGGCCGATCTGATAATTGTATTGAATAGCGAGAAATAGTTTGATGTCCATAGACACTTTTTGGACTCTGCCCCAGTTTCCATCATTAGACTCACTTTTTCCTTCGTTTATTAAAACAAAAAACTTGTTTAACTTTTCCTTCCGTATCAATTGAATTTAAATTTTACATATATTCCTTCATTAAAACATTAATTTAGAAGCCGCTGCTTTCCGAGCGGATAAAGGGAATTAGTGTACCCCATATCCGCAGAGCTCTTATGAAGAATAAATCTTAGGAAACCGGAAAATAACTTGACGACATTTCAAACACAGTGCGCTATGATATGCCAACTCTATGATACGTTTGTTGTTTATAAAGTTTGTTGCGGAATACAGCAGAGTGTAGTGATGCTTGGAGTAATACAAACACGGTTTTGTAATCCTAAGCGTGTTTTCATGGCGTGCAGCTTAAAATCGGATTGAACGGTTCGGTGCCTTAATCCGAAAGCACTCGGCTCAATTTTCAAAGCGAAGGATAGTGAAAACCTAATTTAAGGTACATACATAAATAGCGGACTAAGGGAAATGAATACAACACTGTATGTATAAGAAGGAAAGAAAGAAGTTTATTCTTGGAACAAAATTGAAAACACAAAATTTTACATAACATAAACAATTAAATTCGGGAGCCCCAACAATGGACCTGCCATTAGCTATATACTGCAATACCACATTTGTAATATTGTAGCGCTGGTTTTATGTATGAAGGGACGAAACATAGTTATAATTAACGAGGTTTTCTTTTTTAGACATAACAGTAATATGAATTATCACTTGTTTTTATACTTTGAGTATAAAACGTCATTGATCTTATGACTATTTCATGCACTCTAATCAATACCGAGAATACTATACACGCATCATAGCGTATTGCGGTCATCAATTCCAGTACGATTATCAAGCATGTCCGAAGCTCGATTGGTCGCAGCGACGTCCGTCGAGGCGACTTCAATAATGCGTATAACTTCGTTACGCACACAATTCTCAAACGCCTGATTGATTGCTCGCCGCCTCTGTCCGTGCTGATAAATTTATTCAGATATATGCACATTTTAATATGGCAGCGCTACCGCCAGGTTCCATGTTAAGCTACAATTTGAAATACAATCATCCTGCTATTATGATAACTCATCTTTTAGAGCTCTGTTTGTTCCTCGCGAGGTTTGTAAGTATATTTTTTATACTGTCTTTTTAAGACAAGACTTACAATGCTATTACAGAGTTTTTACATAATTTGAACACTAGTACGAAATAAAGGAGCGTTAGTAATGGTGCTATAATTAAGTTTTGCACATTTTGCATACCTTATTAGGTGATAATCAGGATTTTATAAATAATGTTAAATTCTCAGAAATTCGAAATATACTATGTTGTTTCTTTTGAAGCTACGTTGGATGTAAAAGAAAAGGAAAGTCCGAAATAGATTCTATAAACCATATTTTATTATTTAGTATATAATATGAATACTTCATAATTGACCCTGCGTAAAGCGAAAACTTTCCTTTTTGAGATTGCCATACGCTAATTAATATACTTAAGTAACTATTTGGTTCCGACAATTACCTAACTTACCGTTGTTAATCTTAATATTTGGTTCATTTTTAGCATACCATCTTGTATTCAGAATAAAGCCTAAGGGCAATTGATTTAAACAGTTGCGAATTACTTACTTGTTAATCCTATTTTAATATAACTACATCTACCACATGATAAGGATCAAGTACAAGAATACCAATAACAGTTATGGCAAAGAAAATACGTTGATTCCTAAAACTTGTATAGTGTATGGCTGGGACATTCGACATATTTAATCTCCGACCTAATGATAGCCAACGCTACTGGTTCTTAGAAACCCGGTATCTATCATCGTGCAAAAGTAGCGACAATATAAAGCGATCTGTACCCTAAAATTACCCCGTAGTAATGTGTAGCCGACGCGATGTGGCTGTATAATTTATTACGTAACATGGCAAAATCAGCCTGCAACTCTCAGCGGTGAAATTAAAAAAACACAATGAGGTACGCAACCAAGGCCCAGTAAAGTTTTATAAATAAGCGCAATATTTTCGTGAATTTTTCTTTATTACATTATAAATGCATGTGGTTTTATAATCAAATGGTACGTTCTTTATAACAAAAACTTCGTTTGTCTTTCATTTGAATATGCAGACGATACCTCAGCGTAAAAAAATTGAGGATCACGCACTGAAACTTTTCAGAAATTACAAATAATACGAACGAGTACCTACTTATGTTGAAAAATGAAATATTCTTCTGCTTGGGGCTTTGCAGGAACGATGCATACCATTACCCAGAGTGGAAAATTCACGGGAACAGCGCATATTTTCCATCATACAATACCTAAGGCAGGCACTATCCCACAACTAAACGATTTCTATGCGAAAAATCAAGTCAGTTTCACGCTGCGTTTATTCGTGAGCAAAGAACAAGTATATTAGTTTATTAATTTATTAATTTCATTTGGCACAAATGCTGTCTAGTCTAGTAAAAATATCAAAAAAATGATTACCTAAATAACTACATATAAAAGCAGGCTATCACGATTTCGTACAACATATAGAAAAAAAAATAAGTAGAACCAGACAGTTGTTAATACTTCAAAGGGCTCAGATTGCAAAGCTACACGCGCGGTTGCCACAACACAGGTTCCAACATAATACACAATAATCCTACCATAGTTAGGAGGAGGCGGTAAGAAAAAATATGTTCTTGGCCGAGCTATGTTGAGGTCCTCATTTAGTGAGATGTTATGTTTAGCTAAAACCTATTATGTTCACCTCCGTACAAAGAAGTTTTGTTTGCGGCTTTCTATTTTCGTACGTGTGGAAACCTCGGGCAGCGTCCCTAGTATTTGTGTGGAGAAGCCACGAAACCAGAGACGACAGTTATAAAAACACTAGCGCTGCAAATGTATTTTGAGGCTACGTCACTCGTATGTTAAATATTTTGTTAACCATTTGTTAACTAGCCGGCTTAATGACTGTGCACTTACAATACTATGTAATCTAATTAGATAATTTTAACGTCTAAAGTAGTGTGACCTTACAGAGCCAGCTTGCTCCCAAAGTCCAGTTTTCAAAAATCCCACTAAAACTTTGATAAACCATTTCAAATTATGCGAGTTTAATCGTCTGTGATCAAGGACGAAATTGTATCTGCGACTGGTTTCAAAGGTGCTGCTGTTTTGAAAATATGTCATTTTTTTTGTGCTACGTGACAGTGGAGAAGTTATTATTCCCAGTAAGAAAATAATAATATCAGCCCTGTATTATACTACACTGTCCCACCGTTGGGCACGGGCCCCTCTACTGCTGAGAGGGATTAGGCCTTAAGTCCACCACAGTGCCCTAGTGCGGATTGGTAGACATCACACATCTCCGAAATTCCTATAGAGAACTTCTCTGGTGTGCAGGTTTCCTCAGGATTTTTTCCTTCAGCGTTAGAGCAAGCGATAATTCACAAGGAATAGAAACAAAGTATATATATTTTTTTAGAAAAGTCAGAGGTGTGGGTCTTTGGGTTTTGAACCTGCGGACATTCGTCTCGCATTTCGTTCCACAACCAACTAGGCTATCGCCGCTTTTCCTAGGCTCTTCCCAGTAAGTAACTTATTGAAATAAAAGATTTGAATTCCCTTGCCTTATTTTTGCTATTGCGACAATATACGGAATCTGTTCGACATCGTATTACAAGTAAGTTTACTGTCTTTTGCCTTTTGTTACATTTTTATAAGATTTTACTGAAGGCAGTATTCGGTCACGGGGTCCAGGAGGAAGAAGGGAGGGCATAGAGGGAAGGAAGAGAAGAGGAAGGAGTAGGAGTTCGTTAGGATGGTTGGAAGGGATATGGAGGGGAGATGTTCGCGAACCCTTATAGGCCTCAATGTGTATTTGGCAACCAAGAGGTATGCACATTACACTATGTGCCTAGAGTCACGGCATAATGTTCCACCGTGCATGGGCGTTCATTCGGTGTGAAGACCGAGCGCTTGAAAAAATTGCTTATACAGGGATATCTAAAGAATTCCGATACTCACTTACGAGCAATTTTTTTTAGACCCATTATCATTTTCTGAAGCCCACTCCTTATGTATAAACAATACAGTAACAGTAATATATCTGTAGTAACTATATATACGGTTCTAACAGGCCGACATAACTGTATTGACTGCCGAGGGGTAATCATCTCTCGTCTGTCGACATTCAAGTGGACCCGACTCGACTTACCATCAGGTTCAGTGGGTCACTTTAAAAAATAAAGCCAATAACGCATCATACCCTTCAATAAATATGTAACTTTACTATGACATTCTCTATCCAAAATATTGACGACGTGATACGAATTTCTCGTGCTCGCCGGCTCAGCATTTCAGTCTTCCCGCTGTTATCGGAGACCATAAAACTAAAGGTTATGAGCAAATTGTATAGAGCGCTCACTATACATAGAGTAGATGTCATAGAGTAGAGGTTAAAAAAAAAGGTTAAAAGAGTAGAGGTTAGTCACCAATGTACTGAAAACATTGGTACAAAGCTCTATCTAAGGGAGAGGCAGCTGGGTAACTGCCCAAACCAGTCAAATGGGAAGCGGCAAAAATGAGGTCGCGGAGGAGGTGCATCATTCATTCAGTCATTTTCTTTTTACGAGAGAAAAATCTTATAAAAAAACTACGCAGAAGCCCGACAAAAAAGCTATATTTTTTAATTATTGTCTGTGCAATAACAAGCTCATGACTTATATAGTAATTGAAAGTGCGACAAATATTATTTTTTGCCAGGAGCAACTTAATACGTCAATCGAGCCCCACGTTGGTAAATAATTACATACGCCTAATTATTGTTTTTCTAATATAAAATACAATACGTAAATAAATAATGATTTTTACAATATAATTCAGCCATTTTTTATGAACTATATAATTATATTATCAATAGTAGAATCGTATTTTACCAAAACCGTCAAAATCAACAAATATCAGTAATCGACTTTTGTAAAGAGGCTTGAAGCCTTGAGGTCACACAATGTTTAACATAGGTGACAACTACATTGTCTAAATATTAGACATAATTGATTTATTCAATTCATAGTACACGTGATAAACAACATACATGTTAAATTCGAAAGTAATAATTATACATAGCATTAACAAACCAGGTATAATTTATCTATATAAATAAAAGTCAATTGTCATTGTTGCATGTATCACGTAGGAACGGCTCGACCGATTTGGGTTTTTTGTTTTGTTCGTAATGTCTAAAAAGTTTATGTAAGTACTTATATTATATTTTTTTTTACCTTGAAATATTGACGGGAAGAAAATTTTAATGATTTATTACTAAAATTCAATGTAGGTCTAATTAATTTTAGATGAAAGTCGAAATAAAGTTAAAGTAGTTGGCAGTCCATGTCGGTTTAATTCATTGCACAAAATAACAGTAATCACGTTCGTTTGGTACACTGTAGACTTCCGGGGACTTTGAGTTTTGTTTTCATTTGTCAATAAATGTTAACTCGACACTGCTCTTGTGTACCTATCCCGCTGGGATACTGAGTTCTCATCCTGGGTCGAGAATAAAAAATTTAGACTGGGTTTTTCCATCTTAAAAATTACTGTCACAGCCCTGGGTCAGAAATTTGGCGGTTAAAAACCCACGTGCCTCAGAAAGCACGTAAAGCCGTTGATCTTGCACCTGATCTCTCTCTCTCTCTCTCTCTCTCTGGTCATGTCGGATTGTCGTCTTATAATCCACATAAATCCTAATTTCCTTTTAATTTTCTCCCCTTCCTTGCCGATACTCGCATCTTATCCTGCCGCGTCGCCCGTGGAGGGCAACCGGAGGATGCTCCAGTTGCCGTCCACGAGCCTGGAGATCGCCTGGTATCCCGGACCTCCTCTGCGGTGTGCGCCTCTTGACTTTGGCTGCAAGATCGGTTAGTTATTTTGCGCATTATTACCTAGTAGCTCTTGCTCACCTGCCTTGATGGACATACTAGGTAGTGCCTACTCGGCCTTACTTTCCATGGCCCTTAATCATTTCATTTTTTTTCTCGTTCGTTAAGCTATTTACACGCCCATCCAAACATAAAGTACACACGAGTCGCAAAATAACAAGTTAAATCACATAATATGTTTTTTAATCATACTTTCAGAATGTTATTAATATTTTTTTTAAAGTTTCGCCGCAAACGTTATTTTTAAATAACACCATTCAGGAAACGCAATCATTTTTATATAATTTCAATAGCAAAATTTTAAATCTAACTCGTAGATATAAGCTAAGAATCACAAGCTCGACGGCAATTCTTCTGGGAAGATAAATATTTGTTTAAACGTTCAAAGTAAAAGCTTAATTTAAAAGATAGGATTCAGTTTCTTTTTTCGCCGTGGAAAAGACGACTCCGAAGTATTTTAATACTGCAGTTGCGTCCTGGGCAAGTAGCTACATGTAGTTCGATATGGAATGAATCGTGGTCAGTAAGTGGATTGCTAATCGTATTTGATGAAATGCTTTGATATTACGTACGTATCGTACTGGTTTTAGAAGTAATTCAATGGTAATGTCGAAGAATGAAATTATGCAATTATTTATTGAAATATTACTATTATTGCAATTATAATAAATAAATATGCAACGATAAAGCCAGACAAAGAAATAAAAAGACAATACAATGAATGAAATCAACATCGTAGAAATAAAATCGTGTTAAAATTAAAATTCGACTATCATTGTGTTTCGCTAAAAAATATTTACACGGTGACATCCAAGCTGACCATTGACCTAATGGTAAGCGGTTACCAAAATCCATAAAGATCAAGTTTATCAGAGCAATATATGGCCTACAGAATAAAGATATATCGTTAAATTCTATGATATAAACACACCACGTCCCATCATAGAGTTGGTACGTTATAATAAATTTCCAAACGCCGATTTCAGAGCCCACTCACGAGAAATGAAAGAGATTCTCCAAGATGTAAAAAATAGGTTTATATCAAAAATGTGTCATTGTCATCCCAACTAGACAATTTGGGTAAGTCAACAACGCGTGTAGAAGTCGCGAGTCATGACGCGGCATGACGGCCATGTGACGTGATGCGAATGACGCGGCACAACTTGAAGGGTATTTATTGACGTCACAAGATACGCGACCGTGACTGCGCGTTCATTGGAGGCTTTGTGATACACAAACAGTGTGCTTGATAAATTGATTTCAAATACAAGTTATGTGGTACAGCCACTATAGTCAGTTGTTGGCTACAATGTGTAGACCCGATCCTAACAGGATAATTCCTATTTCAGAAAAAATCATACAAAGTGCAGCTTTTCTGATGCTGAATGTATTGTAAAATTGATTATAATATTTGTCATAATTGACCATTAAGTAGGTAGCTAACGTTAGGAACATTATTGTTATAACAATATTATATTATATTTTGGTCCTGTTTCTAAAATGATTCACTCAACCCCTATACAAATAATCCTTTATTAACTTACTTCCACAATTGGGAATAATCTAACCTCACCTCATTCTATGTTAAAATGCTTCATTCGTAATATATAATATGCTAAGAAACATTCCCCTTGTGACGCTGACGCAATTAGTTTAAAATAAATATCTCTTATATGTTTAACTAGTACTAGTTTCATTGTATTACTATAATAAGTGTCCAAGGTTCTTGCCAAGCAAGTTGGACGCATCACCAAAAATAATATTTTTGTTAGCGTAGGTATCCAAAGGATCTACAGAACCATAATTGGATTCGCTCTACTCCGCTCCACTCCAACATTGCCAATAAAATCTCTCGCTTGCACTGCGTTCTACCTACAAGTAAATTCATTATCAAAGGTATGCTAACTTTTATTTATTTATACTCGTAAATCCTGCTCCATATTTATTTTCTTGTCTGTAGAAGCAAGAAGTATTTACCTTAGCTGTAATAAGTATACTTGTTTAGCCCAACTGTTAGTTCAAGGTGTACTTTGAAATAACAAAACTCACATCTATTAAGACACAAAATGCAGTGCAGAGCTGTATTTTTTATTTCACATACACTATAAATTGTAATTATTAGTTCCTGTTGAGGATACTTTTCCTTTGAACCATCTGTATAGTACAGACAATACCAAAGCGAGACACGCAACAGAAAACAATATTAATTATATTCGATCACTTTCCAAGCGTCCATTGAATTTGTTCGCTTCCCATGAATATACAGAATAATTGACGATACAGCGATGTTGCGCAACGATTTCACTTTTTATATTTCATATTTCAATGTTATTTTTATACTTAAAGCATTTATCTGAGCCGGAGCCGCGTATTAGTAAGTCTTAATTGGATGGAAAGCGTTACTGAGTTAATCAAGTGTCCCATAAGTAAGTTTGAACTATGAACATGATGTTTTCAGCTATAATATTATCGAAATTTGAACTCATGATGTAAATCCCCATCGAATTGCAAAACTAAAAAGAGATTTTTTTTGCAAATGTGTCGGAAATAATTGTACCCAAATCTCTCACCTCATTTAGGGAGATACAAAAGGGCCTTGATTAAAATAAATTTAAGCCATAATTTATATTTTAATTATGTGAACAATGTTACTTAAAATAGCAAATATCAAGAAAAATACAAAGTAATGCAACAAGATATTTTAAGAACATTGCTCAATGGTTCCAACATTCCACAAATACCTGTAGCAAAAGATGCATATCTAGATGTTTGGGTATCACATGAGCACAGATCGGGAACGGGAATGTAACTCTGCTGCATTACCGCAGCTGCCGCCGTTATCAGTTTGTCTATTCTACTCTGGATATAACGCCAGCTTGTTTTCCCTCTGACCTACTTATGACCGGTGTTTGCTCGTATTTTGGGTATCTGCTTCACCTAAATATTGCGAGTGGCTTATATCACTTTCGCGGATGTCTCCTTCTACAATATCGAAGGATTTTAAATGATGAATCTTCTCGTGCATTTCATATTTATTCTGGCTGGTGCGTATTGAAATCAAAATATTTTTTATTGACGACCGGTGCGTTTGGTATGGAACTCAAGATCTCTGTTGCCTCATACTGAAATAAGATATAAGAATTTTAACCCACTGTCAACACATAGCTCTTGCGCGGCTACCAGGCCCCTTGCATGATACGCATACAGTGCATGCAAGAAAATGCATAATATATATATATATATATATATATATATTGGAAACATATAGATTAAATTGCAATATTGGAATCTTATCCGTGACAGATTTGTCATTATTGCAAAACGTTGGATTCATGACGTTGGAAGCGTAAAAGTTTAAAGTGCAGGGCCCTTATTCTGTATGATAGTGTAAGCGCGTAACGCGGCCGTGTCATGTTATCTTCGAGAAATGTGCGTGGAATGGTATTCTGTAAGCCAAATCTCTATAGTCCTAAACATGACGCGTTGTGTTGCGTGCTTGTTACGCACTGTCAAAATAACGTGTGAGATAGAGAATAAGGGCCCAGAAAGTAAAATAACACGGCTTTAGCTAGGCGCCAAAAACACAACTAATTGTAGCGTCGCGTCGTTACGTTAACTTTTGAAAAATTGCCCGTTTCCTTGTCAACTTGCCGCGCCCTCAAAATAAACAGTTTGTACTTTAATTAATCACCTTAACAAGTTTACGAATTTTATTTATACTAATTTTACATACTAAAACAAATAAATAAATCAATTAGAATTATAGTTATAAATATTAGTCACAACATGTTCTTTAACATAATATATAATTATTTCACAAATTATAATATTGGACGACGAAACAGTAAGCTCCCGTGCTCTATACAAATTGTCATAAGCATGTCTAAACCCATATTCCAACACACGTAATAAAAGCGGAGATCTAAAAAAATCCTTACGATTACTAAGATCTAAATTAACGCCAATCATCATGACACTTTCACTAAGAAAAATAAATAAAAATTGCAGTCTTCGTATAACGCCAGATTACAACATGATACAACTAAACAACAGGCACATGTTCACGCCTAATTAAATTAAAACCATCCAACAATTTTATAACATAAATACAATTGGCACAAAATTGACGTTGGTAATGAAGACGAGGGTCTTTGTACTTTGTGTTATGACTTACGGTTCGTTAGGTTTCCTGAAAACTCCATAATCCCCCACGTTTATGTGTAAGGAGATAATTTAGACCCTTTAATTATAAGGAGCTAGCGACAAATTCGCACAAAAGTCGTGTCACGTCACCTCCTCTGAAACTGCTTTATCTTACTTACCTCCAAATTAGGACGCAGTAATTAATTTGCACTTCTAAGTGCTGTAACAGCAACCAGCTAAGCATAAATATTGTTTATAGTGTAATAATTACAGTTAAAAGATTTTAGGTCGACGTGCAACTAGAAAACATTTTTAACAATATCTATTATTCCTAATTCCAGATGGCAGGTAGACAGTTCATTTTAATCTAATATCACGGCCGCCTCAAGCTCTAGAGGTTTGTATAACATGATGTATTTACGTCCACGGCAATTCGATCCCACTGCAACTGATGGTAAGTGGAATGGGGTTCAACAAAATTTCGACTGAGGATAGATGATTACCCGATGGCAGTCAACACGGTTAGGCCGGCCTGTTGGAAACGTTTATATACACAAGCTGAACACCGGAACGCGACACACTTACGTGGGCTACTATGTCGGGCTTTAACACCTTGTGTACGGTAGTAGCTATCCGGCCGAATATAAAATGTAGCCTACTACCAGCAAAATATATGTATACTTAATGAAATGCGATTTTATTTTTGTGTCTGGTAAGCTTAGGAGAGACTTGTAGCAATTTCGCCGCTAAAAAGTTTTATTCTACTTTATTTTACGTAAGATATAGCGACAGGTGTATTTTTTCGAGCGTTTCGTTGCATAAATTAGAATACATTACGATTTTATTACTTATAATCAATTATTTTACACTTTCAGCCTTAAAAGGTGGTGTTTACAATATAGAATCTACATTGATTTGGTAATGTCTCATATTAACAGCCTTAGAAACGCAGCAGATGATGTTTTAGCTGTGAAACCAGAAGACGCTGGTTCAATACTGGCACTGGGACATTTTTTGATCCACATAATTATCTTGTTATTGTCTCTGTTGACTTAAGAGGCAAGTTGTTTGTAATAACTCATGGAACGAGATTATATATCTATATTTTACTTTAGAGTCAGAACTACATAATAAAAATTATGTGACCGGTACTATGCTATATGTATATAATATACGACTGCTTATATCTATCTATAGGTACCTTTTTAATTTTAGGTTAGGGCTCATGTCCTCGCCGGTGAGGATCGAGACGCGTTTTCCTTTTATTTTCCCCTGCCAGCCAGCCCGAGCTGGTTACTTCGGTTTGTACCCTGTATTCAATATAAATTTGATGCCTAATTTAAAATGTCCATAGTTATAAGTAATTTTAATTGTTATTACGAAATAATAATAATTATTCTTATACATTGTTTTTATTCTTTGTGAATTATCGCTTGCTTTAACGGTGAAGGAAAACATCGTGAGGAAACCTGCATACCTGAGAAATTCTCTATAGGAATTTTGAGGGTGTGTGAAGTCTACCAATCCGAACTAGGCCAGCGTAATAGACTAAGGCCTAATCCCTCTCAGTAGTTAGAGGAGGCCCGTGCCCAGCAGTGGGAGAGTATATAATACAGGGCTGATATTATTATACATTGTTTTGGCGTATTATAAGTGCAACTTTGTTCGCCTGCGTGATAAAGTATTTTATTATCTTAGTCACATTATTTTCTATGTAAACATAAAACTATTTATTTATTTTACAAATATTTTTACGCCAAGTTATAAATCATGTCTTGATATGCCGAAACAAATTATGCTCACTTCAATAGGTTATAGAGGGATGAAGATTTCTGTCAAGTCGATTCGTGCATGCCCCGTGGGTACGCTAGTACTAAGCTTTAAACTTGTCATATTTTACGGTAAGTTTGGTTTTTAAAATAGATTTGAGATAAAGTGCCTGTTTTACAACTTCTGAGTAAATGCCACTCGTCACATGTTATATGGATAAATCGACCAAAGCGCGATGTTCAAATAGTCGTTAAGTTTTCTGAAATGTTCTAAGTTTCTGCGTTATTATGTTAAATTTGATTTCAGTAAGAACCTTCTACAAAGTACTAAACAACTTTTAAAAAGATGAATGTAATCGGTTAAGTCGTTCTTAAGTTATGCGTGTCTAAGGAAAAATGAGATTCATATCAATACTTTAAATGTACACATTTTAATGTGGAATTTTTTTTTCATGAAAATTATAACACAATTTAATCTACGCACTTCTTCAAATCCTTCGTACTTACTATATTTGTTTTGTAATACAAGAAATTTCTTAGATCTCCAATTCTATTTTTGGGTTCTGATTAAGTAATATACTACAAATACAAAATATTTATTTATTACATTTTACTTAGTTTTACTTTTATCCGAACTAATTTTTTCACGTTAAACAGTATTCAGGCCTAAGATTTCGAAAGTACACTTACTTTAGAATTAGAGATCACTAATTATTGATGTGAGATTAACCAGGACCGCTTGATAGCAACCACCGTACACAAGATGTTAAAAAACCCGCCATAGTGGCCCACGTATATCAGGTTCCAATAGGTCAGCATAATTGTATCAACTGCCGAGGGATAACTATCTCTTGTCAGTGGATAAATCAATGGTAAAAATTATAAGTACCTAGTTGGCGACAAACTACAAATGCGATTACTCCCCATGTCCTATTCATAAATTATTAGTTTGTTCATTACTAACGTCGAATTTTGCAAAATAATTATTATAGATTATATAGGAGACCGGGGTAAATGTACCCTGGGTCAATTGAAACAAGTAAAATATCTGGCAAACGGTTAGTGATAGTGAAGAGGTAGAAAGGGAAGAAACGTTACGCTTTAGATTTTAGTATTTGATGAAGACAGTTCATTGCTATTTTCAAATACGTTTACATTTTTAAGGAGTTTTTTTACCTAACAAAAATAATTTGATACTATTTTATTTCGCATTGCCAACAGAGTATTATTTATTTTTATCTGAGCTAAATATATATGTCCCATAACGGTTTATTGCTGTAAATATTTCCAAAAAGCATTAGATTTTCTATTACTCTCTAATCAAAATATTTAAAACGGGCATGTCTGGACAGCTGAATCGCAGCAATTGAAACCAGCACTTATTACTTAAAAACTGTGAGTTTTGTATCCTAGCAACCTAAATCTTTTTTTAAATACCACGAAATATCTAGTTGAAAAACTGCAGAATTTATACCAAAAGGTGTATAAAACGTCACTAATTATTGTGTTCCGTTATTAGTAATTAGATTGAAACTTTTATAAAAAGTTTTTACCATCTCATACATCACATCAATCAATACTTAAGACTTGAAGATCATGTTTTCAGCTAACCTTATATACAGTTTCAGTTGACCATAGCAAGTTAAATTAGCTTTAATTTAAGACTATTATCGATTTAATAGGTTGTAATTTGAAGTCACTCTAGAAGGTTTTCCCAAAACCATTCCAATTGTACCCAGCCTCCCCTTAATCCTATTGCAAATTTATTAATATATTTATAGTTTTAATAAATATGGGCAAGTTCGGATAATACAAATTCGGATATACAAATATTACACAAATAAGAAATATTTACTGCGGTCCTCGTAAATTTATGGTAAGTATAATATACAAAAATAACTATTATGCTGTTATAAGTTTTAGTAGGTTAGAGCGTGTGCAATCAAAGAATTAAGATTATTTTTTATTTCAGTTCAAGTCACATACGACGTTAATCCATAAAATCCGAAACTCTGAATTCCTGTCCAGCAGAGATTGGACTTTACGTTTCACGCTAGAAGAAGCAACACAAAACATTCTGTAACGATGACAGAGGTACACCACAAATTATTACTAAAGCCTCCAATCTTGTTGGTTTAGAGACAGATACAACAAAAAGCAAATTGTAAAAACTTATACAATATCGGTTTGGCCCAATAGTTTAGATTTAGATATAAGTTAACGATCGTATCTTCTATCGATACAACTTAATACCTAAATATTTTGTCGTCAGTATAATTGTATTAGTTGATATTTACAATCGTTAAGTTATTTTTATACTACCGACTTGCCTGAATGGCGATGCACTGTAGAGCACACATTTAACATCGAGAAGCGTCTCAATTTGCTTCGCGCAGGTGCCAACGTTGACTCTGGCAGTGTCGTGGCTCCCCGCGCCGGAGGGTCCGGTGCGGGTCGAGCAGGAGGCGGAGTGGTTCCGGGTGGCAATGTCGGATGTTTGCGACGCCGCCATGCCCCGGGCCCTCCGTCATCCTCCGCGGCGGCAGGTGTACTGGTGGTCGGCTGAATTAGCGCAACTGCGCGCGTCTTGCGTGGCTGCGCGCCGTCGATACGCCAGGCATCGCCGTCGCCGTATCAGAAGTAGTACACACGAAGACCAGGAGCGGCAGCTCTACGGCCTCTATAAGGAGGCGAAGAGAGCGCTGCGGGTGGCCGTGCATAGGGCCAAGGTCGCGGCACGCAGGGGAGTTTTGGAGACTCTCGACGCGGACCCGTGGGGGCGCCCCTACAAATTAGTAATGAATAAGCTTCGTCCAGCGGCGCCCCCCGCTGTCGCAGAGTCTCCGGCCAGAACTTCTAGCCAACGTCGTCGCGGCCTTGTTCCCGGCCACCGAGGATACCACTCCTCCACCGATGGCGCCACCGGAAGTGGCGTCTTCGTCGTTAGAGTTATCGGCAAGGGATATTCCGGAGGTTTCGCCCGCGGAAATGCGGGCGGCAGTGTTTCGGCTGCGGGGCAAGAACACCGCCCCGGGGCTCGACGGCATCCCCGGGAAAGCCTGGGTGCTAGCTCTCGAGCACTTGGGGCCGCGGCTCCGCAGCCTGTTCTCCGCCTGTATGGTGCAGGGCGTCTTCCCGGCACGTTGGAAAACCGGGAGGCTCGTCCTGCTGAAGAAGGAGGGGCGACCCGCAGAGTCGCCGTCGGCTTACCGACCCATCGTGTTGCTCGACGAGGTCGCCAAACTCTTCGAGCGCGTAATCCATGCTCGCCTCGTCGAGCACCTCGAGAGGGTCGGTCCAAACTTGGCCGACTGCCAATACGGGTTTCGGTGTGGACGTTCTACCGTCCACGCGATTCTACAGGTCAAGTCGCAGGCGGAGGAGGCAGTGGCCAGGGGTAAAATAGTTATTGCGGTATCCTTAGACATCTCTAATGCGTTTAATTCGCTCCCTGGCCTTGCATCAATGAGGCACTGCGGTACCACGTGGTGCCGCCCTATCTCAGGCGTCTGGTGCACGCGTACCTTTCTGACAGGTACGTGGTTTATCCAGGCGCCGACGGGTGGCACCGGAGAGCGATGTCGTGCGGTGTCCCACAAGGGTCGGTTCTAGGCCCTCTCTTGTGGAACATCGGGTACGACTGGGTGCTCCGTGGTGCCAATCTCCGGGGCGTCGGCGTGACGTGTTATGCGGATGACACGCTGGTTACGGCGACGTCCAAGACCTTCCAGGATGCCGCGATCCTGGCGGCAGTGGGCACCGGCAATGTAGTGAGCCGAATTCGGCGATTAGGTTTGAAGGTGGCCCTCGAAAAGACTGAGGCCATTTGTTTTCACGGGCCTCGGAGAGGGCCGCCGGCCGGTGCTCACATTGTGGTTGAGGGGGTGCGGATTCCCATCGGCAAAACCATGAAATATCTGGGTTTGACCTTGGACAGCCGATGGAAATTCTGCGCCCATTTTCAGAGCTTAAAGACAAAGTTGTCTAGGGCAGCAGGCGCTCTTTCTAGCCTGCTGCCCAACCTGGAAGGACCTGGTATCCCTTGCCGAAGGTTGTATCACGGGGTCGTGCGGTCCATGGCACTTTACGGCAGCCCGGTCTGGGCTGACGCCCTGGGGAGAAACGTTCTGTCGCTCTCCTGCGGGGCCCACAGCGGGTCGTTGCGCAGCGGGCCATACGGGCGTATCGCACGGTCTCGTACGAGGCGGCTTGTGTTTTGGCCGGATTCCTGCCCTGGGATCTGGACGCCAAATCTCTCTCTGACGCTTTTCACTGGAGGGAGGAGGCGTTCAGTAGCGGGCAGCGTCCGGCCCCGAAGGAGGTAGAGGCCAAGAGGGCCTCCTTACGGCGAGCCGCCGTGGAGGAGTGGCGTCTCAGGCTGGAGGCCCCGTCAGCAGGGCTTCGGGCCGTCGCGGCAGTGCGTCCTGTCTTTGCACAGTGGCTGGACAGGCGCCACGGCGCGGCGACATTGTCGCCTGACGCAGGTGCTCACCGGGCATGGTTGCTTCGGTGAGTACCTGTGTGAAATAGTACGAAAGGAAGCAAGCGCCGTGTGTCACCATTGTGACAACTGCCCGCAGGATACGGCCCAACACACGTTGGAGTCCTGCCCAGCCTGGGACGACGAGCGCAGCGCTCTCGTTTCAGTCGTCGGAGGAGATCTCTCGTTGCCGGCCGTGGTCGCTTCCATGGTCGGCAGTCAGGAGGCCTTGGCGTGCGGTGGCCCACTTCTGCGAGGTGGTCCTCTCGCAGAAGGAGAGTGCCGAGAGGGATCGAGAGAGGGAGGATCCCTCCCGCCGTCAGAGGAGACGAAGGAGGCGCCGGGTAGACGACTGACCGGCGTCTCCCGCCCTGTGGAATGGGGGCGTTTGAAGAATTCCACCACGGTATCCCCTGCCTGTCGTAAGAGGCGACTAATAGGGGCCACGAAGGGGTCGTCGGCGGGCAGCAGGGGCTGTCCGCCCTAGTGCATTTTTGTGCATCCCATAGGAGACGGGCCGCAAGGCGGCACCGCGCAGGGCGGCTGCGGACGAATACTTAGACACTTCCGTCAGAGGAAGCCCGCAGCCGTCCCTAATGCGCCGAAGAGGGCCACCGCGGAGTTTTAGCTGGTAGGCCGTGCATAGGTTAATTGTACTCGGGTTAGGGACTCGGCCCGGCGGTCGCCCGAAGGTCGTCATCAAATCCGGGCGGCTCAACGCCGGGCCGTAAGGCACGGTTACCCCAGCATAACCGCTCAGTCGCCCCCCACGAAGGCTGGGCGGTAGTAATAAGGGACTTTCTCCGCGAAAAAAAAAAAAAAAAAAAAAAAAAAAGGTGCCAACGTTGACAGGCAAACTATATTCTAAGTAAACTAGAAAATACGTGCTCCCATCGCATGTCCTGAAATGACATTGGTGAGGTATCTTTGTACTGCCTAGTAGAAAACACGGGTTATGCAAGAAGTTGTACCTATATGCTTCATATTTTTTGGATGCCTCAGGACAATTTCAGTACTACGATTTTCTACAGTAGTTGGATGGATACTATTGTGTAAAAAGCTGGATTATCCCGATCTTTACCAAAGATAAATTTGAAATATTTCTTTTACGTTGGCTTGATTTTCAGAACATTTATTATAGATTGGATATTTACTGTAACATTTACTTACGACATTCATCTGCACACTTCCCGCAGTAAAAGTCCTACGATACTGCTATTTTTCTGAGACTTCAAAATTCCACTTACAACCAAACTTCGAAAGACTTCAAAAGAATTTCGATTGATGTATCCAGACAGACAAAAAAATAAAGATCTTTTTAAACTTTGGTATCTTAGTTTCCCCCGCGAACAGATTAATACACTGATATTTTAAAACATCACATCAATATCGGCCAAATTAATTTTATATCTAAAATTATTATACCTTACAAATGACACCTATCAAATAAAGGTATTTTAACACGTCAATTTCCGTTCGTATATTTTGGGTTCAACTCTCATTATAATATCTGGTATTTAATAATAGATTACGTTTAACCTATAAATTACCCATTTGGATTTGACGAGATATTATTATTAATGATCTAGAATCAAAACACAAGCTAACGCAACCAATATATAAGTATGTGAATTAAATTGATATTGGTATCCATATCGCTGCTTACGCGAAGAAACGAGGAGGCTCTTGTATCGACAACAATGCAATTGTCCCCCTCAGCTAGTAGTGTCAACAGAGTTATTGCGCCGCTTATAGCACGAGTAGGTAGGAATAGAGAAGAGTAAGCAACACAAATACCTACATAACAACAGGCAAAGGGCAAGCTAATAACTGAAGCCGGCTGCAACGCTTGCTTATTGTTGAGGGGGCTTAGTATTCCGACAATCCGACCGCAGGAATGTCTAAGGAGAGCTGCGGCTTCATATCGTATAGATGCAAATTGCGAACCCAATTAAAGAAACACCTCACTAGGTTCAAAATGGTTATATATTTCTTTATTAAAAAGAAAAGGAAGAAAACCTGTACTTAGTCGTACTATACTTCACAATTTTCCCTAACAATTTGCTTTGTAAATTGTTGGTAGTAATAATAAAAAAAAATCATGTTTTGCTCCGGTGTATCGCGTGTTTATTTAAATCGCTATGATTTTAGTACTTATAACGCGTTTTTGACATCGCCAGTCAACTTTAGTAATGTTTACTTGGCAATAGTTCAGAAAGGTCGGTGTGCTTGAGCTTATGTAGTTAAAAACAGAAACTATTTTATTTGAAATCAAAAAGATCTACCAGTAATTTTACAAAAATACTTTCACAAAGATCTTACCAGCCCACCAACTGGTTCGAGTGTCAAACGCTTTACTGCATTCGTAAATATCACAAATTTATGTATAGTAGATGTAGCGCAGTGACCACTTACTAAATGTACCTGAGTAGTTGTGAAATAAAGTATTACACTCTTTGAAAAGTGTCTCAAATTAATCTTAAGGTGATAAAATACCACTAGAAATTTTATAAAAAAAATATTCAAGGAATAAGTGCCATTAAAATACATTTAAATATTACATTTTAGACGCTAGAGGCCACGTTGCTGACGTCATCTCGACTGTAAACATCAAGTGATAATTTGTATGCACAGCGTTGTGCATAGACACAGCGTTTAGGGAAAGAGGAAGTTATTACAATTAAATTGAGCTACTATCCTTATCATTAGTTTGTTGTTCCTGAATCTAAGAATACTAGCGTAAAAACGCCGAACAAATTGTGGATTCAAGTGCCAACTGATATAACTATGAGGAAAACTTTGATTGGTAGGTGGTGGGTTGGAAAACAACTTACGAGAAGAGATCCAAATTTATTGTCCAAAAAATTTGTATATTTCAATAATTTTGAAATAGTGAACGCGTATTGACACTTCAAGCAGTTTACTGCCTTGATGACGTCATGTCATGGCGGCACTCGTTTCGCATATTTGTAAAACAGATAAAAAAAAATCAATACTTTGAATTGAATTTTAAAAAAATATTTATAATTTTATGAACAAAAACTACTATTTTCCGATTGCTTTTTGACTAAACTATCTTATTTATGTATTTTTGCATTTTTTCTCACATACACTAAAATACCCTATTGAAACTGACTTCCATATCGATACTGCACTCTCATAATTATACACCCAAATTGCCTACCATATTTGCCATCTTGACTGGTATATTATGGCTGACGTCACAAATACCCTCACAAAACCTTTTATCATAATTATAATTATATTTAATTTCAATATTAGTGTTATAATATTAATTCGCACTCGGAATCCCGCCCATGTAAACCTACAGACGGAAAGCCAAAATTTGTATCGTCAATTTTTTTTAACGAAGCGCATAATAGGTATATTTTTAATTACTTAGTATTATGTTATAATTAGGCGTATAGTTATCGGTTCGACTAAAGAGATCCCTTTATATTTAATCATACAGTTTTCTCAAAGGTTGATATAGAAATTTAATCATCCGATATTCAGCTTTATTCTCAAGTTATCTACGCTCCAAATCTCACCTGTATAGCGGTTTACTTCCTCTCCTATTTCACTGCCTTAAGGATTAATATAAAAACAAAAACCTTTGATTAAATTGCAAGATATAAAATTTTATAAAAAATAAAATCAAAATATAATAAGTAATAATAAGTTTATTACCCTGGCTCCGCAAGCTCAGGGAGTTAATTAATGAAACAAAGTATACGTAAAATTATCCTTATCCATGAATTCATTCAAACGTCTATGTTTGACCATAATAGAATCATCGACAGAGATACCTTTGGAATTTAAATTTTTTACTAACTTTGGCTCGCGGCTCCGTCCGAATGAAAGTTTTTTCGGGATTCATGTCGAAAATATATATATATATATTTTTTTTTCGATCTCGGAAATATATATATATATATATATATATAAATATATATATATATATTTCCGAGATCCAAAACCATTATCTCCATACCAAATTTCATCGAATTCAGTTCAGTGGTTTAGCCATGAAAGCTTAACAGGCAGACAGAGTGCGCATTTATAATATATATGAATGTTTACCGTTTAGAAATCATGTATGAATATTAATGAAAAGGTTTGATACTTCCAAAAAGTTAAATTGCAAAACAATTTCATCGAACGCATTATCCTTGTGTTTAATTAGCTTTGGTCGCGGCTTTGTCCAAGAAAGAATCAGAAAGAGTTTTCCAGGATAAATGTACCCCTATATATTTTTCCGAGAGTCCTTCCTACGGTCTCATACTATTTTCACAGCGAAATTCATCAAATTCTGTTGGGTAGTTTATAAGTTTATCGCGTTTAGACAGGCAGACAGATGTGGCGGGGAACTTTGTTATATAATATATTTTTAGAACTATTTAAGATAAATAATTACGTCATCCATGATTGTTTCGTAACTCACTAACCAATTACGTAGTGCACGCAACGGAAGCTATAAAAAAGAATCCAAGTTCCCCGTTATTGCCACATTTTTCATTGATGTTTCGCTCTTATTGGTCATAGCGTGATGTTATATAGCCTACAGCCTACCTCGATAAATAGGCTATCCAAGACTAAAATATATTTTCAATGCAAACCAGTATTTCCCAATATTACCGCGTTCAAATAAATAAATAAATAAAACTCTTCAGCTTTATATAATAGTATAGATATATAATGCTTTAGTGTACAGCGAGCCGATAGAGGAATTTAATATCTATCAATTTGAGTCCCTTTAGCTTGTACGTTGTAGTTACCTACATGGCACAATATATTCTTTTGTTTTAAAAATTTAATTTTTGTGAAATTTTAACTTGATTTTTACTAGACGTTGCAAGTGCAATAATCAAATAATCCAATTGCATGTTTGCTTTAAATTAGACGAATGGTGAGCCTCTCCAATAATTATGGTTGAGCTTTAAAAAAAATAAAATAATACGACTCTTTCCTTGCAATCTATGACAATCATAACAGTGATGAAACACTCGAAAAGCGTTATACGTGAAATAGGTGCTGATTGCATAAATCTGCACTCGCGGTACCTACATATTATACATAAGTAATACGTGGTACCAACATATTATACATAAGTATAATATGTTGGTACCACGTACATATACGTAAGTATGTCTATACCAGTTGTTGCAGTGATACTTTATAAGTATCTATGCCCTATCATATAGTCACAAAGGCTTGCGAGACTCCCGCTCAAAGTGCGAACAAGTACTCCAGACTGCTTCATTAGCAGGCTAAAATGTTTGAAATCGAATAAAGGCCAACCATTTCATAATGAGATACCGCGAGTTCTATTTCCGTATGGGGATAAATGCTGCACGAATGTTAGCCAAATATTTGCACTAGGCATCAGAGTTTGGTTGTAACGGTAATTTGAAACCTATCTAAATGATATAGGCTTTTATACACACAAAGTATCTCAGTGTGGAGTTAATGTATAATACATCGAGTTTTAAATATATAAGTATAAATTTAAAATCTTTATTGCACTTCAAGTCTTATAGAAAAGAAAATATACAATAGACATTATGAACAAACAGGAACCACAAATGGCGGTCTTATCGTAATCGGCAATTTCTTCCAGACAACCTTTGGATGGATTTAGATAACTAACAACAAAACGAGCTGGCGGTCATTATTGAGTAATAAAGGGATTGGACAGATGCAATAAGTAATAAAACATATAATATGACACATAAAGCATAAAATAACTAAGTAGTGTGTACTTACCTAATGGATTTACACACAAGCACTTCTTCAGTAATAGAGTGGTCAGAGCGTGGAATAAACTCCCAGAACATGAAGTTACAGCTGGAAACACAAACCAGTTTAAGAACCGACTGGACAAATACTTAGCTGCAAATGAAAACTTGTAGTAATAGCGAGATAGGGGCATTATCAGTTGTTTCAACTGCCGGCCTGATGTATATAATAAATAAATAAATTTAGTGTATTAATTTTTTAAGTGTACTTACTGAGGTGAGGTACTTAGAATTAATTTTGCAACCGTCCGAAAGGGTCAAATAATATACCTACACGTTAAATCAATTGAAAGCACAGTAACATGAATAAAATTTCTCGAGTGCTGATCTTTTGTCAGTCATACTTAATAGATAAATTTTTGTAATGATTGAAAACCAGCTAGAGGTTTATGTCTATTTTATCTTAATCGCATTTGTTTCTTGTTTAATAACAAACTAAATAACTACTTCATTGATAAAGTTACTAGCACAGATAATAGAATAATAGAGCTGAACTTTGACTGCGATTGGTGGGTACAAATCACTGAGGCTCCCAGTAGAACTTCAATATGAAACTAACAATGCATTTATAGAGAAGATATTATATTTTTTTATAAACGAAGCGACTTCTATTCAGAAAATCGTTTTAATTCATATTATTAGTGATATGCGTGTATTACTTAGCTACCTTACTTACCTACATATCACACTTGTTTCTTACTGGAGAAATTTTTTCTTTGTTATTTCACAAATATTAATTGTACCGATATTTTCAGAATATTTTTTGTTAATACAACTACATACTGATAGTTATACAATATATAATACTACCTTTTACTCGCAGCTTTGCCCGCGGGAAGGAGTTTTACGAGATATTTTTTTTTCAGACTTACTTGATATGTATCGTTACATTTGACCAAATTAAACAAATGCATTATAAATTGTAGCTAATGTGTTATTCTGATGTATATTTAGTTTCATCCAAATCCGTTGAATAGTTATTTAATGAAAGAGGAACAAACATACATACATCCATCATTACAAATTTTCGCATTTATAATATTAGTATGATAAGTTACAATAATATTATAACCGTGGAGTTATTGTATTCAAAACTCCAGAAGTTCATGATAATCTAAGCAGCACTCACAATATAAACGTGTCACAATCCTGTCACTAACGAAGCTATAGTAGCCTAGAGATTATTCTTTTCTTATTACTGCAAAACACACATATTCAGTTGTTATTTTTAGCCGAATCTGTTCTGTATAGTAAATACCCTGGTCCGATATTTCGTATGTTCTGTCATGTCTTAACCTTAACTCTAAAGCCGGTTGAGCCGGCCGGACGGTGGCAGCTATCACGATGTGGTTGTCGGCTGTCGTGACGGCCACCAACTCGTCACCACGTCGCTTGTTTAAAGGCGCATCGCTCGTCTGACAGTAACGATGATCGATGACGACGGACTTCCCCTGTAATATCCGACGCCCACCTCCCAAGCACTCTAAACTACCACCCTTAGTCCTTGAGGTTTAGCTACCTAAAACAGACATATCTAATTTCAAAACAAACTTTTCCAGCGTATCGCCTGCCCGTCAATATACGTTGCAACTAAAAATGCTTTGCAAACGTAATAAACTGCCATGATTGGTCATGTCCCGCAGGAGACATCAATCAATTTCGTAGACGGTTAATCATCGTATGTATAGCTTTGACGGTTCCGTTAAAGGCATTTTATGTTACCTAATTTATAACTCCTACAAAAATATCCGGTGTTTTCCATACTTTATCCCGCTTAATGGCGAATGTATTTTATATTCGACGTATCTTAATGGTTTCGTACGAACGTAACAAAAGGCCCAATTAAAGTAAGGTCCGAAAAATGTTTTATATTTCCATATTACCTAAAGATTACGTAACAAAAGTAGGGAAATGCCAAATGGAGCCTTAAGTCTACTCGACTCTACGTTTACCGAACTTAATGGAGTTAGTCCTAAAATATCAAACAACGTTTACACGTTTAGTCTCATAAGAATAGCTGGATGGGGACAACAAATAACCCAGAATTTTCTTGTTATTACAGCGGAAAATGTCTTTGGATTTGACTATTAGCAAAACATTATCATAAATTATCAAAGTTCTTGTGAATGCCATTTGTAGAAATTGCGACGTGGTTATTAAATTATTGCCCAATAATTTAATACCCACTTAACTTCACAAATAAAAGAAAAATGAGAATTCAAGCAACCTATAGAAACATGTGTACATACAAAATACATTAATACAATATATGGTTAAACCTGTAATTAAATATTGACTGATGGACTGATAGACAACAAATAAAAAAAATGTGTAACATGCGTTCCATATTAAGACAAAAGCGGCCATAGAAACATAATCTAAGCTCAAGAGTCGTTAAGGGTGTTCGACCGATTGTTTTATTAGATTGAAAGTTGTTACAAAACTTTTATCTCATATCTATCAAAACAATGTCGCCCGATGAGGAAAATGAAATAAAAAATCTTCAAACTTTTATGCCCGGCCTGTTACCAGCGTCACATTGTGTTGTATAACAATATTTTTCGGATATATTTTTATATAGACTGGTATTGTTTTTATTGGATTCAATTTATTATACGGCATACCGCATACGTATTAGTAGGGGAGGCTCGTGTGCAGCAGTGTCCGGAATATAATACAGTGTTAGCATTACAATTTTAAGAAGGTTAGTATTTAACTTGAATTGTTTCTGTGAATGCAAGAGGCCCACTGTAGCCTGTTTAGCCTTTTTCAATATCTGACTACGAGAATATAGATAATTATAAACCTATAAAAAAATTATAAATCGTATATTTTTCATTGCAAAATACAAAAGGTGTTCAAACTTTCTTATTCTTGTTAACAGTGATAGAAGGTAATAAGTTCTTAGATTAACCAAAATTTATTATTTCCCTCTGTGTCTACCATACAAGATCTTCGGGTATTTATATAAGTGTTGAAAATGTTTCTTTAATCTCCGTGGTGTGGCACTAAATAATATTTATAATATTCATAGAAATTTTAATTGTTATTTGATATTTATTTTTATGATTAGTCGACACTGAACAATCATGCCTATTACCGCAGAAGAACTAAACAGAGACGCAACCAGTGTACTCACACTTTGGGGATTTTATATTACCTATTTCGTAAAATGAAATTCCAGTCTCGGCCTAACCCGGTGAATTTCTCGAATGACGCGATTCATGAGTACCCAAATACGCCACAAATAATACCAACGCTATCATGTATTTTAGAGGTGCATTTGAATCTAAAAATGAATTAGGATACAAAGAAACAAAATTGTTTATCCACCAGCGCACCTCACAGACTATCTACAAATGCGTAAACTCGGAACACGAAACTTCCAGATTT
Organism: Manduca sexta; assembly: GCF_014839805.1. NCBI lineage: Eukaryota > Metazoa > Arthropoda > Insecta > Lepidoptera > Sphingidae > Manduca > Manduca sexta. The sequence goes on from NC_051141.1 coordinate 10,807,335, forward strand.
GCTTAACTGTTGACAATTACACAAAACCGGACGAACGACTCGGTTCACGCGCGCTCATTAAAATAAATTAAAATTGCTGGGAAAATCTACTTCAAAACCACTCTGCCACATAAGACCCAAAATTATAGCACAAATGCTATTCATGATTTTTTATCTCTCGTGATTGTTTTTTTAACAAATCTTTCGCATTTTATTTGTAAGTAGCGAAATTACGGAGTACGCAAATGCCTGTTCAGTCTGTACCAACGCTGCAGGGTACATTCCGATCCTCCCGATATTTTACGAGAATTCATGAGACTCAATGGCTAGTCGTTCCACTTTTTATAAACAAACAACAAAAGGGAAGTTGCAAAATGACGGGTTTTCAACAGTTAGCAGTCGATATACTTTCAAGAAGCAAACTGAATCGAGTTCGAGTCGAGTGGAGCGTGTGTCAGACACTTGGGAAGATTAAACGAAGCCTGTCAAAAATGTTAAATCTTTAATCTGAACTTGGAGATGATAAATGATGCATAAATAAATCAGTCCCACTAAAAACTCCATTATAGACACAAAAGTTTACGCCCTGAGGCGGTCGTCGAGTCTTTGAGTAACATTTGATCTTATTCTTAAACCTTAACTATTTACCAATTATTACAGCAAGATTGTTTGCGTCTATTTTAACATCCAATATTACTGTTTATACACGGAGAGTACAGAGCGTTCGCTAATAGACAATTTACCTAATAAGCAATTTACAATTTATCTAATAAGTTATAATTACTTACACGTATCCATCGATTTATCAATTATAATCGTTATATACCTGCGTCTTTAATAAAAGTGTTATATTGTATTTGTCGTACAATGTAAAATAATTAGGGAATGCTCATAGAAACTAAAAAATATTCTCATTCGTCTCTATTCTTAATTAGTTCTTAATAATTTATTATTAATCTAAATATTCGTTTTTTTGAATATCTTACATCAAGATGAGGATAAGTCCAAAGCTACATAAATTGCGATATGTTAAATTCAATAGAATAGAGTCTACGATTGAGCTCTGAATATATTATACAAATATATGATAAAATATTAGCAAGCAAGAAACGCTGAGAATGTAAACAAACGGAAATATTATTTATTTTTAGCTGTGACTGGGCTGTGTTTGAGGCAAGGACTAAGGCGCCAAGGTTACTGTCGGCAGCGAGGTATCCTACACGACGAAACGGAAATGGGAGCTAAAACTGTCAGAAACCGGCGGGAAGTCACTAGTACTTCCGATGCGGGGTTCCATAGAGCACTCTATATTTTGGCTCATTGTTGTTGGGTATTTACATAAATTATTTATGAGCACCCAGTTTTCTTTGTGAGTCGAGTACGGCAGGAATTTTACTAATAACTTGATAATTAATTTTCTGTTTTATTTTTAGGGTCCCAAGCCTAGATCAGCCAAAAGTGTCCATATAACTGGTCACATAACTCTTTTACAGAACATATTCCATTGATTAGTCGCAAACCCGTCCCATTTACAAAAAAACCGGCCAAATGCGAGTCGAATTTCGCACCGAGGGAACCGTACCAACTTATAGGTATATAAGTAAAAGTTCACCCATCACGACAATCGAGTCATAGTTATGGTATTTTTATTGAAAAATGAAATCCATAACATTACAATATGGAAAGCTGGAGTAGCATAAATTAAAAACAAAGGTCTTAAAAAAATTTGGTTTTCGCAATTTCTTTTATATGTGCTACAAAACACTGCTTCATGCCAAATTTCAGGATTCTAGGTCGACTGGAAGTACCTTATAGGTTTGGATTCCCTTGCGCGTAGTTGCGAGCGAATTGCAATTTAAATTGGTGTTTCTTTTACTTGCGTTGACATATAAGTTTGATTTTGTTACAGCTTAAATTTATTATAGACCTAAGTATTTGATATGAATATCAATTTAATACCTCTACGCGTTCGTGAAGAAAAAGGCAGTAACTTTAAAATGATTAAAAATATTTTTATCATAGGATTTAACTAACAATTTACGGTTTTCGCAATTTTTCCTTTATCTGTACTATAAGACGTTGTTCGTACCAAATTTCAAGATTTGGTAACGGTAGGTTGTAGGTTTTGATTCTGTTGCGAGTTTAGAAAATTAGCAGCATAAGCGGCCGTATCTTTTGATTGCGTTAGCTTTAAAGTTTGATTTTTTCACAGCTTCAAGGGACAATAGACTTGAGTATTTCATATAAATGTCAGCTTAATACATCCGCGCGTTCCTCAGAAAAGGCATTTTGACAGACGGATAAACGGATAACAAAGTGATCCTATGAGGGTTCCGTTTTTTTTCTTACGGATACGGTACGGAATCCTAAAAATGATACTTTTTGATGACAAACATCAAATAATGTGGTTCTCGCTGGACCTTGAACTTAAAATGCCTTTCCAAATTTAAAAGATATAGGAATAACATTTTTCATTAAAAGGTTTTATAAGTATTATTTTGGTAAACTATGTAATATCTGACCTACCTACCTACCTACCACAATAATATTCTATTGGTATCTAAGTACTCTAATACTTACATCAATCGTGATTCTATCGCGTAAACCCAGGCCTCGTTAATCATTATTTCACAAAACATCTAATTCATATAACTGCGGTTTAACAGCACATCATTTATGGAAAAACAAACGCATTAACGTATTCCATAGTTAGTAAACAAAATTACCATTAAAAATAACAGCTCATTTGAATAGGACTATTTTGTTGTTCTGCGTGACAAGTTTTAATTATGAAGTAATCAATTGGAAGTCACTCATAGTACACCGGGGTCCAGGCGTATTAAAATTATTTCATACATTTAGAATTTTGGTATTACTTATACTATATTATGGTGAAACTAACACCATAATTACTATTTCTGAATTCGTTACCAAAATATTTTTATAGTGTGACCTAACATAGCCGGATTTCTACCAAAACCCAGCAGGGCCGTAGCTAGACTTGAATTTAAGGTAGGGCAGCTGTGGTTACAGCTAGGGCGGAAGTAAAAATGTTACTAAATCCGATCTGGTCAATCGATTTTTGGGGTTTCTTTGACTTGTGAACGTGAATAAGTCAGGTTAATACTTACGTTATTGTTATGGTAATATACAGATTGTAACAATATTCCCTTAAATTTATTCCACCCATCAATACGAAAAACTATTACTGTAGGACCAACTTCCCTATCTTGAAATAAAAAACCCGCTGCTCCATATATTTCGATAGAGTAGTTATGTATAATTTTGTTGATTATTAAGGTAGGGCATCGCTCCACAATAACCCCCCCTCCTCTAGCTACGACCCTGAAACCCAGTTGTCAAAAATCCTACAAAATCTTTACCAAATGATTAATTCAAATTATACGGCTGGTTCCAAACTTGCTGCCATTTTAAAAATGACTGACCTTTTTCGTTATAAGTTACTAACTTTTGCCCGCGGCTCCGCCCGCGTTATAAAGTTTTTCAGGCTAAAGTTTTCCGTTATAAAAGTAGTAGTTTCCCGGGAGCCTATGTTCTTCCCAGGGTCTAACACTGTCTCCATACCAAATTTCATCTTAATACGTTGGGTAGTTTTTGAGTTTAACACGTTCAGGCAGATAGATACAGCGGGGGGCTTTGTTTTATAATATATTTTTTGGAACTTTTTAAGAGGATCAATCCCGTCATACATCATTGTTGCATAACTTTAACCGTTTACGCAGCGCACGCAACGGAAGCTCTCAAAACTAATAATTTTCCCCGTTTTTGCAACATGTTTCATTACTGCTCCGCTCCTATTGGTCATAGCGTGATGATATATAGCCTATAGCACTCCAGGAACAAAGGGCTATCCAACACAAAAAGATTTTTTCAGTTCAAACCGGTAGTTCCTGAGATTAGCCATTACTGCTCCGCTCCTATTGGTCATAGCGTGATGATATATAGCTTATAGCGGTCCACAAATAAAGGGCTATCCAACACAAAACGAATTTTTCAGTTAAAACCGGTAGTTCCTGAGATTAGCCATTACTGCTCCGCTCCTATTGGTCATAGCGTGATGATATATAGCCTATAGCACTTCACGAACAAAGGGCTATCCAACGCAAAAAGAATTTTTCAGTTTGGACCGGTATTTCCTGAGATTAGCCATTACTGCTCCGCTCCTATTGGGTATAGCGTGATGATATATAGCCTATAGCACTCCACGAACAAAGGGCTATCCAACGCAAAAAGAATTTTTCGGTTTGGACCGGTAGTTCCTGAGATTAGCGCGTTCAAACAAACAAACAAACAAACTCTTCAGCTTTATATAATAGTATAGATTATTTCCATCAAGTAAACTGTTTTAAAAATCAATAATATTAAAGTAGCCCTGTGTTGATTTTAATATTACAACAACAATCCTGGCCTGTTCGATGTTGAATAATTAAAAGTAAATTTTATTTTGTTTTTGGCTTCTGTTATACTTTCACAAGATTTTATTGAACTTATATGAAGTTTTCCTCCACTGATGGCCCATCGCAAATTTATATAAACAGCCAATGACCGCATAAGTACTCATCTCGTTTATCGTTACATTGCTACCAAATATAATGTAAGATATTGTAGGTATATCTGACATTTTTTGATTCAGGAAATTATTTTTGATTCCCTGCAGTTTTTATTTTTTAGTTTTATATATTGTTTTTTTTTTACTATATTCATTTTTAACCGACTTCAAAAAAGGATGAGGTTCTCAATTCGTCTATATGTTTTTTTGTGTTTGTTACGCGATTACCTACTCCGCCGTTTATGGATCGATTTTCAAAAATATTTTTTTGTTTATAACGACATACTTCTGAAGTGGTTCCATAGTCACCAAGACAGGATCTGATAATTGGATCCTCGAGAAATCGAGGGCAACCCCCAAATTTTATTATAAATATATTCGTCTGCCAATACAATAAAAATAAAGTAATACTTAAATAGTCTACCTATATAGTATTAATTAACGCCCTAAAATAAATATTATATTTTTACTCCATACATCCATGAAACGATTTCAATGTTAGTCGTTCCGACTTCCGTCACCTTATTAAACATAATGTAGTATTAATTTTCTAGTTTGCTTGTAACTATTTTTTTCCAAGGGGCTGGGGTAAAGTGACATTGCACCTGATTATAAATGGAGTAGCGTGCGGACATGTCAATACATGTCCGAGCAATCAATGATTAACGAGGATGATTAACCCTTGCCACTCGATGTACTGTCGGGCTGTTCCAATTCCATTTTGTTGTTAAATGAAGAATGAGCTTTGGTAATTTTTCACTCGATGGCTATCACATACTGCGACGAATATCGCAAATAAGGTTTTCTTTACCGCGATTTTGCTATAATACCTACAATGTAGTAAACTCAAGCATTACATAAAGTTAGTGTAGTATTTAGTTTATATTAGATTAGAGTAATTTAAAAAATAAATCAGTTATGAACTGAACTATGACCCATGTCATATTATAACACCACATTAAGCAAATACAGTGTGTTTAAATTTCTCTGACAGTAAGCGAGACCCATCGCTTGCAGTTTCATGTAACAGCATACTAAGTACTAAGTAGATATGTTTGAAATAGTCGCGATATTAAACGCAATAAGTAACCCCTTTTTTGTTATCGCGGACAAAGTACTTTAGGTACAACTACCATCTTTTGGGGTAATTCAAGTATTACGTAACTTTTGGAGGGGAGGGGGTAGGCGTACAGGAAAACGTTGCGGCGCGTTACATGGGAGGTTGGGGGGGGGTCAAAAATCTTTTAAAATTGCGTTACGTAATACTTGAACGGCCCCTTCACGACCGACAGGAGACAGTAGTGACATTCTACAAACGCCCTAATGGGATGAGGATGGGAAACGTCGGTCTGTCATCCATCTGGCTCGACACTTCCTACGTTTTCTTTGACGGTTTCAACAGAGGACCATTTCTGTTTCACCTTTCGCCAGCGGACCACCTCGAAGAAATGGGCTGCCGCGCTTCAACATCTTCCGTCGTCGACCATGCATGCCGGCAATGAAAGATGTCCTCCCGTGACTGACATGAAATCGCTGCTCTTTATTCCAGACTGTGCAAACTCTTAAATAGATACTTACTATGTAGGCATAGTCAAAGAACGTAATTCACCATTGTGATAACTGCTTCTAATGCCGGCGACACACACAGACAAATATTTGAACAAAGACTTTGCCACACATTTGAACATGGATACAGGCACTGACCAATTTCTATTTTTATGGCTTTTACTTTTAGGTTTCCATATAATCGGTTCTCCTTGAAGCAACTCGATAACTTCGAACGCTTTGATATGTGGTCGGAAAACCAATACCGAATGGCAAATACACAAACATTTAAACAAACTTTACACAAATACGCATATACCCGTGCAACACATGAGTTCAAACAAGTGTTCAAATAAGTGTGCAAATATTTTTGCTATGTGTGGCACCGGCATACAGGGCCGTAGCTAGGGGGGGAGGCATGGTGGGGCAATGCCCTACCTTAAAATACTAATGCCCTACCTTAATAATCAACTAAATTGTACATTACTAGGTACTCAATGAAAATATATGGAGCAGCGGGTTTTTTATTTTCCGATTTGGAAGTTGGTCCCATAGTAAGAGTTATTCGTATTGTTGGGTGAATAACCAAAAACCTAATAAACCTCTTTCGAGATTTGAGGGAATTTTGTTACAATTACTGTATATTACTTTAACAATTACGTAAGTATGGACTTTTTGTTTTTACTCACGTTCATAAAAAAAACAGAAATCGATTGAGCAGATCAGATCTAGAAACATTTTTATCTCCGCCTTGCTTGTAATAACAACTGCCCTACCTTAAATTCAAGACTAGCTACGGCCCTGCCGGCATATGGGCAGTTGTAACGCATTACTTAAATGCATTATGCATCTATAAAATGAACGCTGTGTAATAAAATCACTTTCATGACATCTTAAACTAATTCGATAGGTACTTACTTAGTTAGTCTTTTTTTTAATATTTTGGGTTCATTTCTCCTACGAAATCCGTAATAGTTTAAATGGCTAGAGAGATTTGTACAACAAATACGTTTTATGTTTTTTATTTGACATACTTTTTATCATTAGGTACCTACATTAAAGGAGTAAGAATGAATATTAAATCATTGTTATAAATTTTAATCCTTCATACTATCAAAAACGTAAAGAACTTAGTATATGACTGTACATATTTTTCTAAATCTGTGAATGCAGATTAGTCGTTACAAATTATGTACGGTCTCCTAAGAAAATTTTATTATAGGTGCAATTGTTAAGCCCCTAATGGTCCATATAAAATAACCATTCTGTACTTATAATGTATTTCATTAGCGGAGAGTGAGATCAATTGAAACGTCGGTCATTTGAAACAACATAAGTCAATTATAATCATACCTCTAAGTATACATATCTGAGAGAAAACCGTCAGCGCCACCATGCGCCGCGGGAACGAATTTCGGAATGTACCGCTAGCTGACCTAGTGTTTATTATTGTATTGTTAACATAAACATTCTATTAGATATCTTCTTTTTATTGCAAAAGAATCTCCGACTGAGTTACATCTGGCACCGAACGTGAACTCCTGAAGAAAATATAGTAACATCCATAAATATATTTTTTTTCTTTAGTAATTAAATGTCATGTGCGTAACGCTTTTAAAATTTTAAAATAAAATCACGTGGTCATAGTCATCATCATCATCACATTACCTTTTTTTTTTTGTTGTTTCCCGGAGAAAGTGCCTTATTACTACCGCCCAGCCTTCGTGGGGGGCGACTGAGCGGTTATACTGGGGTAACCGTGCCTTACGGCCCGGCGTTGAGCCGCCCGGATTTGATGGTGACCTTCGGGCGACCGCCGGGCCGAGTCCCTAACCCTATATACAACTTAACCGATGCACGGCCTACCAGCCAAAACTCCGCGGTGGCCCTCTTCGGCGCGTTATGGACGGCTGCGGGCTTCCTCTGACGTTGAAATGTCTAGTCTCGGCGTCTACGGCAGCGTGAGGCCAACTACACACTGCCGTCCATCCAGGGGGTCAACCGAAAAATGTGCAAAAGATGCACAGAAATGCACTAGGGCGGACAGCCCCCTGCTGCCCGCCGACGACCCCCTTCGTGGCCCCTATTAGTTGCCTCTTACGACAGGCAGGGGATACCGTGGTGGAATTCTCCAAACGCCCCCATTCCACAGGGCGGATCATCATATTACCTACCCATTTCATTATAGGAGAATTAAACAAAACTTTACCTGCAGCATAAAGCTCAAGTTGCCAAGCAGCAAAGAGAATATAACCACTACGTTCCAAGCAGTATATTATAAAACTTCAACTACAATAAAGCGGAGCCTTTTCTCTCGTTCTTACTTCGATAACATTTATCGTTATTTTAGAAATTTACCCACTTGCTACCGTGGCGCCACCATTATTTAACGCTTTACAATGGATCCAAAGAGAATATAATCACTACGTTTTAAGAGACAGGACTTAATACAAAGTAATAAAATCGAATTTACATGGCGTATCAATACCAATATCACGGAAGAATACGTCAGGAACGTCAAATAACAATACTACCAACTGAACAAAATACATAGTAGTGAGTACTTTTTATCGATATCGATAAATTCTACTGGGTGGGAATCGACGCTAATGCTACTTTGATAAAATTCATATAATGTATTTTCGAGTCCACATTATCAATTCAACTCACGCTATATAGTGAACATTTTAGCACTATAATTAATTACAAGGCTGGACTAAAATGAGGACTCGAAATAAAATGAAAAGCTTTCACATGTTGAATAATAATTGTATTTTAAAATAAAATCCTTCATTCACCATGTAGGCTAATATGATAGGTCAAGGTACAATGAGAATATTTAATTATAAAGTCAAAGGATGGTGACACTTCTTTGTCACACTCATTGTTTATAAAAACATGGCACGGAAATTCAAACATTTCATCAGGAAGTGGATCAGCTTTCAAATTTTTCGATGGTATGGCTGACTTTCTAAGGCGATTGTTCTTTTTATTAAAGTCTTTGTTGTTAAAGTGAGAACCACACACCTATTTCAGAGTATGCAGCTTTTCTCTGGGAACATATATCAAATCTTCTTTTCCCACAACCTGAACCCACTTTCGGCATCTGGAAATATTTTTTAATTGTAAATAAATTGCTTATTAAATTATATTTAAGCCTAAAATCATAAACAGTGACCAGGCATATTGATTGCTCAACGCATTTTTAAGTACACACACACACACATACACGACTTTAGTATTTTTTGTCCTGATGATCAGTCATCATCTTACTAATATTATAAAGCGTGTGCATGCAATTGTATGTTTATTATTCGTACCTGCAAAAAAATCTAAAATGATTGCGATTAAACTTGGTATGTAGATAGTTCGAATTACTACTTTTTATCACTATGTTCCCACAGAATCTGGACCTAAATGGGTGAAACCACGGAGGGCAAATTGATTAATAAATTTAAACAGGTATCGATAATAATAACAACATCACTAGTAACATAATGGTAATTAGAAAATGAGAATTTTCATTATTTCTAAGCTACTTTATTTGCGCGATGACTAAAAACATCTAATTAATGCTTACCTGACCTCATCCAATGGAAATTTCGCCATAAATATTCTGCTTTTGTGATTTATTCGACTGTCTCGATCTCCACAAATTTCACACGTAATGAAACGTTTTTTGGTGGCATGTCTTTAAAACGTATTCACTTACACCAACAAAAACACTTTTTGGTATATTTTTACTTGTTTGAATAACAAATAATACAAACATAAATCAATAAAACACAAATGTATTCCAAAACGTCAGGAAGTCAACAAACAATAATAATGGCGGTGAGGAATAGAAAGAGAAACTGTACTGAGAGAGAGAGATAGCAGTATCCGCCATTAAATGCCATGTCAATTCCATACAAAAGATTTTTTGTTCCTTGTTGCGCTAGGCTGAATGGATCCTTTTCGATACACAAGATAGTTCCTATCAATATTCTTTTTGGTTCTCCTTGCCTCCATACCTCCATAGTAGAAAAACATTGATTCAACCATAGACAACACAACAGTTGAATAGAGATGAGCCCAAGGGATAATTTTATATAACGTGCCAAACTATAAATAACCTAATTTACTTAATGTGTTATTTTTAGCGTTATAATGCTGGATCGCGTCTTTTAAAATTTGCTCTTTATGAATCGATTTTCATATTATAATATGTACATAAATTTGTGTAAATAACGACTTATAAATATACGCAAATTATTAAAAAATGATAAAATACGCGTTTATAAATAAATCTATACCGAGTGAACGATCTATACGGAGTGTTCGCTCGGTATAGATCTATTTAGAAATGTGTACTCGGTATAGATTTATTTTAAATTCATCAATTATAATAATTATTAATTATTATAATTGATGAAGGAAGGTTGGTTAAAACTACTACTCAACTATTCATTAAAGAGGAAAGGAGAGGACAGATTAATTAGAGTTACCCAATATCTTTCATTCACCTTCCTGAAAAATATTGAGTGATTGAAGAATAGTATAATTATAATTAAAATAATAACGTTACATTATCTTGAAATTAAAAATACACATCTCTAAAATTTATATAGACACCTGATTGACACTTGACTGGTGAGATGACAGCTTCAAATTGTAGGTAGTTGTCAACTGTCACTGTAATTATAATTTGTATTGAATCATCAAAAAAATTAACAGATATTCCAGATCTCGGGGTATAAAGTAAATATTTATTAGGAAAAAAACTATTTAATTGTGTACCTAATCAAAGACATAATGCAATTTCCAAGATCATGCGATACCTTCGTTGTGCTGCCACCTTTAACAAAAAATGGTGTAGTTATATTTGGGAAAAATTCTGACCGCCCTCAAAATGAAGTTCAAGAAGTAGTATACATTAAGGGTGGCTCTAGAGAACCTAAACTGAAGGTAAATATACCAGATATCTTTTCCAGGACTATTACATAAGTCTATTGATTGCAGTTTGCAGAGTAGCGTGATTTTATTTCCAAGTTAATCAGTGCAACAAAATTATTTCAGTGTACTTATATCACGATTGACGAGAGTCCGAATCCGGTAAACACCGTTATTTTAAGTAAGCCGGCTTGGATGTGGGGTGCTGAAATGGGTGCGAATGATAGAAATGTTGTGATCGGCAATGAAGCTGTTTGGACAAACAACAATGAAGGGGAAGGAGACCCGCGGCAGAAACGACTACTAGGCATGGATTTAGTAAGGTAATCTCTAAATAATATTATTTAAGAACTAAGTAGCAAATAACATATTGATGCTTGAAAGGCAATTATATCTAAGCAACAAATATAGCAAAAATTTATTATATAAATATTTGGAATCGCCAAATTTGTCTGCGTCATTTGATCTACAATTTATAGCTGAATGACAATGTTAATATATTTGGACTATATTTGTATAAAGTAAAAACTTTGTTTTTTCTTATTAAAATTAAAATTTTAATAACTTTACTCAAAAGTTTACTCATTGTCGCATAGGAATGATTGGCTTTCAAATGTTATGTAATAATTTAACTAATGTTACCTCATAAATTAGCAAAATTATAGTGACATAAAAGTAGCTTCTCTTGTTTAATTGTTTGACCTGTCTTAAAAATTTAATGTGTTAAAATAATTTTATACTTAAGGGTCTTGCTATATGTTAAATTATGTAAAATTCAATAATTGTTAATTTATACCACAATATTTGTAAGTATACCAAATATTATAGTACAAGCTTTTGCTTGTGGCTTCACCCATGTGAAAGTTTTCCAGGATAAGTCCACAGTCCCAGTGTTTTCCCTGAATATAAAGTAGCATATCCTTCCCAGGGCCTTAAACTATTTCCACACTAAATTACATCAAACTAAATTAAGTAGTTTATAATTTTATCATGTTCAGACGGGCAGATAGATGCAGCAGGGGGACTTTTTTCTAATATACTTTTTAAAATTGTTTAGAAGGAACAATTCTGTCATACATGATTATTGTGTAATTTTAACTGTTTATGCAGTGCCCACAACAGAAGCTCTTAGAAGGAATAATTTTTCTCAGTTTTCGACTCCTATTGTTTATAGCACAATGTTATATGTTCAAGGAAGAGCATAGTCTTTCTCAAGAAATGGGTTATCAACAACAAAAAAATATAATCAAACCTGAAATCCCTGAGATATGAAACTCTACAGCTTTATATAATAGTATAGATTATGGTTGAAACACATAACTATGCAATATTGAGTGAGCACACCATTACAAATTTATAGATTGGGTTTAGAAAGAGGCAACACAGCAGAAGAAGCATTGGATGTAGTGACTTCACTGCTGGAAAAATATGGCCAGGGTGGGCCATGCTCCGAAAATGATGACAGTCATTTCTACCACAACTCATTCCTCATAGCCGACACCAAAGAAGCATGGGTACTGGAGACGAGTGGAAAACAATGGGCTGCTGAAAGAATTGAGTCGGGATACAGAAACATTTCTAATGGATTAACTATTACCACAAAGATACACAAAAAGTCAGCAGGTTTACAAGAAAAAAGTAAATCTTTGGGGTTATGGGATGGCCAGGTATGTTCTTGAGATGCAGTTACCTCATCTAGACCAGACAAGTGTGTGAGTGTGTATATATTAAAATCAGCTCTGTATTACATACTGTCCCACTGTTAGCCACAGGCCTTGTCTGGTAGTGAGAGGGATCAAGTGGAGAAAACAGATAGATGTGTAAATCAATTTTCTTTATACTATTTAAAGATTCAGAAGCAAAAAAATACCATCTCATTCAAAGTCCTAACAATCAAAGTTATAATTGACCTTGATCAATGTCAAATGCATCATAACTAGATTAACAGCTAAAGGCTACAAATGGAAAACACAACCACAGAAAACTTTATCTGCAGACTAGTTGTTGGCCCAGACTTAGATGAAATAATATACAATTAAAAAAAACTATTATGCATGCCTTCTTGGCTGTTAAATGCTAATATTGTTATTATTTTCAGAGTGAATTTAATTTCACTAGATGTTTTTCATCTGGAGGAGATGAAGTGAGACAACAAGAAGGAGAAAAACTGTTAAAACAGGCAACATCTGAGGCAATGTTTGATGTCAGAGATATGTTTAATATCTTAAGACACAAGGAAAGTCATATTTGTAGGAGCTGTGATGACACTTTCCCTACTCAAGGGAGTCAGGTATTAACATTCATTCTTCATAAGAAATCAAACTACATTATACATATTTCATAAACAAGTTAGTACTTAGTATATTAAAATTTATATATAGTGTATTTACAACAATGTGGTGCCATTTTTTTGCAGGTGTCGAGTTTGTCAGCAACATCCCCAAGTGTGCATTGGTTCACAGCAACACCCGACCCTAGCATTTCATTTTTCAAGCCTTTTGTCTTTACACCAAATGCCAAGACTTCTGATTATACTGTCAGTCCAAAGGAGGTAATTGTTTACTACCTATAATTATTTTTATTTGTATTAATGAATACAACCTAACTCTGTTATCTCTTGTACCACAGCTAAAAAGAGAACATCATCTGTACAAGCTGCATTCCAAAAACTACTCATCTGCAAAAAATGACGAAGTCTTGAAAATGTTGTGTGACATGGAGAAGCACTGGCATGCTAAAACAGAAAAATTAACAAGAAAAATAGAATCTGATCAAAGCTCTCTTGCAGAGCTAGATATTTTGATGAAAGAATGTGTGGAGAATGAAATTAGATTATATGAATAAAATCAAGCATGCCCCATAATTTACTAGACAACAATTGTAGTATGCAAATTTAATGTTACTTGATGAAACATAGGCAATAATGTTACTTGATGAAACATAGCAACATGGGACTTACATTTAACATCATAAAGTCAGATTGCATCATCTCGAAAAATTATTGAGTCACATGTTACACCTGTTGTCTATATAGTACTTGACTTCAAGTAGATACTGCACTTTATAGATGCTACAGCTCAATTACATTACATTATACTTTGTCAATTAAAGTTACCTAAATTGATTTATTTCTATTTTAAAATTTAATGCAGAACATATTTATTATTCACTTTACATACTAATATTAAAAAAATGTATAAGCTTACATAAAAAACACATAGTATATACTCTGACGGTGCTTTCTGATTTACATGGATGCATGTTCGGATGGAATATTTTCCATCCGCATCCGCGTAAAACAGAACAAATATATAAAATTAATTGTACCTGATATGTAAGGAGAGAAAGTAATAATTAGCGAGTTGTAGTGACATTAACAGAATGTAGACTTAAATGGGATAAATATTAACATCACCTAAGAACACTCACACTGTTAGTAGTGAAGTATTATAGGTTCCATTTTAAACTTAAGAGACTGGGTTTGAGAAGGAAGGAAGTTTTTGGAAACGCTAGAGCAAATCTGCCATTTCACTAATGTAACAAAGACTACTTAACGAATTTACACTATGTAAACACTAAAGATCTGTAAAATTGTATGTTATATATTAATAATTAGCATTAGATCGCGGCTCTGGCGATCAGCGGTCAGCGGTTACTTTCACATTATACTTGGCGGATAATGTGTACACAGTCTAGCTTTTATTCTCAATGATTAAATCACGAATACCTTCCGATATGCATCACATACCACTCAAATCACACTTTATAATCATATGCAATAAAAACAGCTTACAAATTATATTATTATTGTGTTAATGTGTTATTATTGTTTTAACCTAAAATTATTATTATTCTTAGCGGGGTAAGGTTGCCCGCCCTAGAAAAAACCTTGCGCTTACATAGGTGGTGCAGGGTTTAAATGCTATATAAAATTATAATATTTTAAAATACATTAACCTGACTTGTTCAGAGATTAAATTGAATGTTATTATAAAATTATTTTTGAATTATCGACATGTATACCTAGGTAGGCAGTATTAACACTGCCGATGGAGCACTTGTCATGCCATACATATACGCGAGGCGCACCGCATAAGAAAATTACGTAAAGTGGATATTTGTTAGAAATATTGTGAAGACTATAAACTCTCCATCGACCGTACGTGTGCGAAAAAATCATGTTCACGCTTCGTATGTATTCTTGCTTTATTTATTTGCAAAACTATTAATTTTATCATTTAAATATGTTGTTAAACAAATTTGTATAACATACAACCATCTATAACAAAATTAAACGCCCTTTTTCCTAAGAATGACCTTGCCTGAGATATAGCGATTGGAAATATATTAAAAAAAGATGATTTGAAATCTTTTGCAATCATTAAGGAGATATAGGAATATTCCGACAATATTATTTTATTTCAGTACAGGCATGGCCTTGGCACGGTAAAATGCAGTATTGAGCACAACATAGGACTAATAGTTATTTTTTGAATTACTACGCCAAAACAATTCATTCTTATTGTTCTTATGAATAAAAGGGTCTAAATTAATTATTTTAATGATTCCAAGCTCCTCATTTCTGCCACTATCATCCAATAAATTTCAGGTTGGTTGGAATTTGTTCGAAATAAAGAAAAAGCGCACATTAATATTAATCTTGAAATTAAAATAGTCTAATTTGTAATTCAATTTGTTGGATGCTGTTTCTACTGGTTATGGGCGGTCATATGGCTTACAATCAGGCGAACGGTAAGCTCATCTCATCATTCAAAGCAAAAAAAAAACTCAAATGTTTTTAAAAGGTTTTTTAAATATAATTACTTTCGAAGTAACTTGGATAAGCTCATCAAAAGAGTTTGACAATTTATCGAAATCAATAACAAGTCGTTCATGAATGTTCTTTATTTCCACTTATACAGCTTAAAGTATCACATGAATCCAAAACAATAATGAAAATAGGAATCTTAAGATATATGGGAAGATAAATTATTTTATTAATAGTGTTAAAACACTACTAGCTCTTCTTGTACAACAAAATGTACAGGATTTTGTTGAGATTATTAAATAAATGCCACATAATAAACTAACGTTAAATTACAACAACTTTGAAATGTTATAATAAAACAATAAGAATAAAGACAATATTAAAGTCCTTAAATTTAATGTAATGACAATATATTCACAAAGTAAAGTAATTTAGAGCCAAATTGTATATTTTGCTACATGATATGCAATTTTCACAAATTTATTATAGTACCACAGAAGAAAAACAATTTTGCCACTATTAAATCGTGTTGATTTTTACCGGGATTATGACTAATTTAGAATCAGGAATCACAAGAAAACAATTTGAGAAAATAAATATTCTATGTGCGATATATACAAAGTACATCTTTATTTATTTACTATCAATATCTATTGACTATATTATCATGCAAGTTTTAAAAACGACATACAATTGAAGTCCGTTAGCGGGAAGATTATAAGATTGTATAAAAAATTTCAGATACCTGCATTTTGAGTTTGAATCCTATCTGAAAACTGTATAGCTATATACATTTCCTAAGATTTTCTGAAGTGATATTATTTCATTCTTAATTTATCATACAGTGGAAAGGTATATTTTAAAATGAAAACAAACTCTGTGCCTGAGTGTGTGTTATTACAATATTCTAATATTGTACAACATGTTGTGTTATTGTACAATATTCTAATAAATTAAATATCCAACTAAATATTTTTATGATACCCTATCAGAGCACACCATAATGCCGACTCCACATACAGACAAATATTTGAACAAAGACTTTGCCAAACATTTGAACATAGTTTTTCCTGGACCTGCCACACAGGCTTTCCAAATAAATTCGGTCACAGTATTCATTCATTCATTCATTTTGTGGAAGCCTTACACTTGTACTACTTGTGAATATAATTATTTATTACATGTACCTATATAAAAATAAAATAAAAACTGCGATATAGAGCAAGATAACAGTTTACTCGTTATTCTGATCCAAGTGGCACTGACCAAATTTAAATTTTGATTGCTTTTACTTTTAGGTTTCCATCTAATCGGTTCTCCTTCAAGCAACTCTATAAAACTGAACTTTGTGTAAGTGTGGCAGGATATGCAAACCATTCAACTATGAACGCTTTGATGTGTGATCGAGAAACCGATACTGAATGCCAAATACGCAAACATTTAAACCAACTTTGCACAACTCCGCAAATACCCATGCTACACATGTGTTCAAATATTTTTGCTATGTGTGGCGCCGGCATAATATTAACTATTGGCCAATATATAAAAATAAATTATCCCGGTAAAAATCTTGATATATTTTTTGCATGATAACTTTTTGTAACTTCCCTGAACTACACATGCATATGTACTGGAAATGACCTACAGCATTTTTAAACGGTAAATGGATTATTATGTAATGACAGTCCAATTAATCTTATATAATGAGATCTTAATATGACAACATCCAGTGTGGCTAACTAAGTTACCATTAAACACCTAACATAGTTTACATACATTTATTATTATTACCACTTGAAATATGAATGTTGACATAAAATGTGGTATATTATAATAAGGGCATTATTACGTCATCATGAGGGCCCCTATTATATGAAGTGAGACAGACAGATCGTACGCACAATAGAATTGCAATATGGTTATTACATGTAATATTCAACTTTAACACATAAGTTCAGCATCTAATACATTCAGCCACAAGTATATTGTTTCTTAGATATTTGGCATATACACGAATCATTCCAATTATCTACGCATCATCTTATACACTATGATTTATATCTTATTCGCGAATAACATAGTATACAAATGTTGATACAAATTAAAACTGTATCCAAGTAGGAGTGATTAACACACACAGGGAATACTCGAACTAGAGCTGTGTCTACAAAATAAATAATGTTGTAGTACTAGCTCCCGATTTACGGAACTGACATAAAATATAAGGTATAAAGTGATAATTTGTGAGGCAAGGGAATATAACATCATGCATATTTACTTGTGGCTTTGCGAAAAAACAATTATAACACTATTGGAAATCCCTACCAATTACGTAACTTTTACCTTTTACAAAATAATAATTCTGGTATTTGACTGAGCACTATATATTTATTTCAGTAAAATTAAATAGGTACCTTCGTTGTACATGTACATCATACTACTCAGTTTAAATTGATTTTAAATACGAATGAGTGTTTTAACCGTATGTGATTGTTTCTGAATCAAGCACAAATATATACATATCAATATGAGACATAGTGGCATTATTAAATTACTAATCTTGCCAGTAAAAATCTATACCATAATATGAAAAGAATTAAAAAAATCCCAAAACATTATAATAAAAATAATAAAATGTAAAATTCGAAAACCATGTATCCAAAGTTGAATTATTTTTTTCTGGAAATAGTCCATAAAAGGATTTGTATAAAACAGTAAGAAAATTGTATAAGAAATTTATTAAATATTTACCTCTAGAAGAATGAATAAAATCGTAATTTATATAGGACCGAATTTATCTACAGAAAAAATATTTCATTTATTTTTTATCTAAGTATATTATTGATAAAGACGGCCAGTGTGTTCTGTGATTATTGTTAGAAAGAAAAAAGGCTCTTCGATAGTATTAAATGTGAATATTACCACAAATATAAATACTCGGTCTATATACCTACGAGAACTTACTGTTATAACCTTGGTTAAATTTTGCTACTTGTTATCTTACATCTTATAGTTATCGACAAACACTGAATAATATTGAGTTAATTAACAATGCGATGAGCGTTGCTTGCTTATTTATGAACCTACTATGGTAAAATGTTTCCATATTAAGGGTAAAATATTTTCAACGGTTGCAATAGATTGTACCAAGGAGTGTTATATATAGAATATAGTTTAACATTAATCAATAATGAATATACATTCACGGATAGATTATACCTTAGCTTAGTTTTCGTCTAACCAGCCACAGGGATACTTATATACATACTTATATACATTGGTATCAATCTGAAAGGCGGACTTCTAAGCAGTCCTTGCAGAATGGTAATGATATTGTTTTAGTTCTAGAGGTAATTATTACAAACAGGGAAATTATTTATAATACGAATTATAATGTAATATCTGTATGTAGTTGTATGTACTATGTTGCACAGATGCAACCCATACCCTAAGATTTATGCTGTAATGAATATTTTTGGTTTTTCGCTTTCTTTTACGCATTATTTCTGATCAAACTTTACTTATAATATGGCGCCGTCGACAAACCGCAATTTTCCAAATTGCTAATATACTACATCAGTTAATTAATTTCATGTTGCAAATCATATCATCTATTGTACAATATTAAATACTCAGATGCACAAATAACTACATTAAAATCTTACTTCATAATTATGCTAGAGCAATTAAAAATAATTATTTTGAATCACAGTTCCTATAATAATACACAAACGTTAAAAAACTAGTAGGTGACGGTTTAAAAAGTAAACATCGATAGGAAGATTGTATGTGGAAAAGACACTATGCATCCCACTAATAAACACTGTTTCACTGTTCTAAATACGGATTTGTCACTTTCGACCTCACATTAAATGTTCTTGGCGTGAAAGAAACAAGATGTTTAAAAATATTATAAGTAGGGATACTAATGCGGTGTAATTTCTAAGTTTTACTTATACGCCCAGACATAAAACAAATGCAATATTGGCAATATATTTACATTTTTTTATTATCCCATTAAAACAACACGAACATCGCCAATGAAGTTTTGACATGATAAAACAAATCATATTTTACCAAGTATTTCATATACGAAACGTCTGTTAAAATTAAATTTAACGATCACTAATATATATTTGGTAAATCATACATTGTAAAACATTTACAAAATAATAATGTAAACATACGCATACAATACCCCTCTAGAGAAACATGCATAAATTCATATCGCGTACACTACACATATATACAAATTCAGTCCATTAAAGAGTCACAAATTTAAAGCATAGTATATTTACATTATGTGAATAATCTTCATTGGGAAGATATAGAGAGCTCACTGCTAGAATAATGTGAAATAACATTTTTAATAAAACTGCTACCTTCAGTTATACTTATTTTATAATGAAGTGTCATTACTTCATTAAATTTCAGTCCGACACAAGAGATATCATAATCTCAGAATAGTTCATTGTCTTTGAGCTCATCATAATTATTGTGACAAGTTTATACTGTCAAAATCGAATATCCACACTTCCATGTTATGTGATGCATTACCCTCGTTTTACGTTGAAAGCTTCAATGAAGCGTCTTAGATCTCTTTGCTCTCTTCAAAGCTTTCGAGGTCCTCACCCATGGCAGCATGAAATCTCTGCAGAAAAAAAAAACAAATGCAAATCATTTATCAATGAGTTACTACTACACATCTTTGTAAGTCACAAAACTGTGTACCATTAATCATTTTCTGACGCTAAATAAGGGTATGGAAACAATATTGTGTTTAATTATCATTATATTAAATATCATGGAAGGCAGCAAAGTTTCTGAAGTATTATGAGATTTCACTTAAGATGTCGACTAAAGTGATTGGGACAATACATTGTTGAGCACAGTTTTATTACTCAAAGTACAAAAGATGTCATTTTTTACAAGGCAGGCTGGTGCTAGTATCAGCGTTATAGCTGTATGAGAACCGTAATCAAAATGTATTTTACAAATCATAATTTCTAAATACACATCATATTCCATTTCTCTTGAGGGTGGCAAAAACGGCTGTCAGTGGGTGCAACACCTAAGCAAATACCTGCATATAATCCGGTACCCAGTATACAAGTTTGTTTGTTTTTTATATTATTTAATATGCTACCATTCTCTTAAAATGTATACTTGCAATGTAATGTTAAATAAATAATTGACACTGGCCACCGAATCGCACAAAAACCAGAGACCATTAGAAAATCGCCTAGTTACCATCTAGTTAACGCTAAATGATAAAAGAATGTATGTCAATACCATATCCTAGCAATTGAATCATCATTAGAGTATACCATTCCCATATATGTTGCTGTTTTAGTGAATAATGTAAACGATTGTCGAAACATCTTGTTTACGGCTTCTGTTTGTTATACGCCTCTATGGTGTGAAGTCCGCCATATCGTGCAATGTATAAATATGCACTCACGTCTCCGGTAGAGCAGGTAGAATCTCCCCAAAAGCCATCACAGGGAGGGAATCCGTAATCTCGATAAAACGGGCATCCCTCTGAGGCTGCGGCCATATCGTATAGATCGAAGGCTGTTGGTATGCTGGGGAGGCACTCCCGCCGCACCAAGAGTCCCTCTGTCTCAGCCGAAGTCTCTCCACATGTCTCTGCTCCCGTACTCGACGCATGTGCCACCTGTAAGCAAAGAAAATCACAATTAATAAATCAAGTACGACATCCATCATGATATGGAAGGCGTATTCAAGCTAGAAGTTGTCCACTTCTTTTGCGTTATTCGTTAAAAAAATCGTTATGTGGCATCCTACATTGTCTTAGTTAGAAAATTCTATGCGCAATATTTCCACTAATGCCTTACATTATGTATTACAAAATGCTTTTGTATATTTACTGCCTCAGAGAAAGCTAATAACTACTGATTATATTTTTAATAATGATCTTTTTTACCAGCATCACATATACTTATCACAATATACACATACAGGATGAAATTTTATCATAAAACAAATATAAACAAATTAGATAGACAGACAAGTAAAATTCGTTCCGTGATGAATAAATTTTATTTGCATGCCATGGTCATCAGCTAAATGTATAGGTACTGAAGCAATTGGAAAAAAAATCTCACTGACATGACATATTTTATTCCATTCCTTCTCCAAGTTATATTCAAGCTAAATTCAAAGCATCTCTTATATAATATACCTATATATTTCCTGGTCTATCTGGCTTTGCTCGCGTGATTATTTAATACTGTCAAAGATATTTATTAGTTTAAAGTAGTACTTGCAAAAAAATACAATTTTTAAAAATAATCACGTCTAAAATCAAATATCGATATTTCTTTTTATTATTTTTAATGACGAGATGATCTTGTTGTTCACTTGATGATAATCGACATAACCACCTATAAACAGTAGAAACATCATGTAACACCTTGAATTCCAAAGTATTATTTAGTATACCACTGCGCTCGTCATCCTGAGATATGAAATGTTAAGTCTTATTATATTCCAGGTGTTACCCTATATACTACAATGTTCTTTAAACCGAAATACAACAGTGACTATACACTGCTGCTTGGCGGCAGAAATAGACATGGCGGTGTTACCTACCCAAGCGGACGATGTTAGATTCTATAAAGATTAATAAAAATATAAGATTTTTTACGTACGCCCTAAACTGCCCTTTCGACTATTTTTATCATCTCCATCCAATGGTTGTCTGGTAGAGATCGCCTCGAGCGATAAGACCGCCATTTGTACCACCAATGTTTAAATAATTTCCATCCTATGTATACATATTTGTTTTGGTTTTTTAATACTTATGGTGTAAAATAAAGTTTTAAATAAATAAAATAATAATACCAGCCTTTATTGTATAATATGTAAGTATTCCTACTGTAACCCACTATAGAACAAAGGCCTCTTTTATAATTATGAGAGTTTAAGCGTTGGTCCACCCGTTTTGAAACGTGTCCAAAAGAGGAAGATTGAACTATTTGTCATATTTATTTTTGTTATGTTTAATAATATCAGCCCTATCTATACTATTATATAAAGCTGAAGAGTTTGTTTGTTTGTTTGTTTGAACGCGCTAATCTCAGGAACTACCGGTCCAAACTGAAAAATTCTTTTTGCGTTGGATAGCCCTTTGTTCGTGGAGTGCTATAGGCTATATATCATCACGCTATACCCAATAGGAGCGGGGCAGTAATGGCTAATCTCAGGAACTACCGGTCCAAACTGAAAAATTCTTTTGCGTTGGATAGCCCTTTGTTCGTGGAGTGCTATAGGCTATATATCATCACGCTATACCCAATAGGAGCGGGGCAGTAATGGCTAATCTCAGGAACTACCGGTCCAAACTGAAAAATTCTTTTTGCGTTGGATAGCCCTTTATTCGTGGAGTGCTATAGGCTATATATCATCACGCTATACCCAATAGGAGCGGAGCAGTAATGGCTAATCTCAGGAACTACCGGTTTCAACTGAAAAATTCGTTTTGTGTTGGATAGCCCTTTATTTGTGGACCGCTATAAGCTATATATCATCACGCTATGACCAATAGGAGCGGAGCAGTAATGGCTAATCTCAGGAACTACCGGTCCAAACTGAAAAATTCTTTTTGCGTTGGATAGCCCTTTGTTCGTGGAGAGCTATAGGCTATATATTATCACGCTATATTCAATAGGAGCGGAGCAGTAATGGCTAATCTCAGGAACTACCGATTCGAACTGACAAAAATATTTTTGTGTTGAATAGTCCTTTGTTTGTGGAGTGCTCATAGTTATATGTCATAACGCTATGACCAATAGGAGCGGAGCAGTAATGGCTAATCTCAGGAACTACCGGTTTCAACTGAAAAATTCGTTTTGTGTTGGATAGCCCTATATTTGTGGACCGCTATAAGCTATATATCATCACGCTATGACCAATAGGAGCGGAGCAGTAATGGCTAATCTCAGGAACTACCGGTTTGAACTGAAAAAATCTTTTTGTGTTGGATAGCCCTTTATTCCTGGAGTGCTATAGGCTATGACCAATATCATCATGCTATGACCAATAGGAGCGGAGCAGTAATGAAACATGTTGCAAAAACGGGGAAAATTATGAGTTTTGAGAGCTTCCGTTGCCTGCGCTGCGTAAACGGTTAAAGTTATGCAATAATGATGTATGACGGGATTGTTTCACTTAAAAGTTCTAAATAATATAACAAAGTCCCCCGCTGCATCTGTCTACCTTAACGTGTTAAACTCAAAAACTACCTAACGTATTAAGATGAAATTTGGTATGGAGACAGTTTGAGACCCTGGGAAGAACATAGGCTCCCGGGAAACTACTATTTTTATAACGGAAAACTTTAGCCTGAATAACTTTATAACGCGGGCGGAGCCGCGAGCAAAAGCTAGTATTATATACTTTCCCACAGTTGGGCACGGGCCTCCCCTTCTAAGTGAGAAGGATTAGGCCTTAGACCACCACGCGGGCCTAGTGCGGATTGGAAGACTTCACACACCCACGAAAATTCCTATAGAGAATTTCTCAGGTATGCAGGATTCCTCACCATGTTTTCCTTCACCGTTAAAGTTGTTGTTACGTATGTTTAGCGATTATTTCTTACCTCATGGTCCGATTTAAAAGATTATTTTGAATTCGACTGCGTATAGCTTTAGAGTGGTCCCATTTTAACTTTATTTGTATTGGACCTTCAACTTCGAAAATGCAGAGGGAATACCTCAAAATTAAATAAGATGAAGATGATTCTTATCATTTTTATGTAACTAACAAAAAAGCAAAAAATAAAGATTTTACAAAAGAAAAACTACTACAATCAAAAAGTATATCCTACAATTTACATAAAAATAGATAGAAGTAATATAATTTTCTTTTCAATTCGACTTTTTATGTTTATATCCATTTTAAATATTTTTTCGAGTCGGCGCCCATTTAAAGTTGTCAGATACACTAAGTACCATACAAATATACAAAATGATTAATTTAATTACACATACACATTAAAACACGAATTATAAATAAGAAATTGCTTCTGTGTGTGGAGTTTAATTATTTTCTAGATTGTAGTGGTTTTTAAAGTTGGTTTTTCTTTACTTAATAATAACAATTGAGTGTTGAAAAACTTAAAATATCTCCAAATATCAACCTAGTTGTTTCAACGGTTTAGATTCTATACTGTTTATACCATACATTAAATAAAAAAATATATATCTAATTCATCATCTTCATTGCCAAGATTCATATAATTTCTATATTTGATAACAGCACGACTAGACAAATTCTCCTGTTATCCACATTAAGTGAGCCATCACTTATTTACAGGTTGTTAAAAATATATTATCCTATACCGATTCTATTCAAGGTAATTTCAATAAACACATTCATATAAAATGTGATCACAAATGGTCCAGTGGTTAATTTTTTTCCATTTTTGACCTTTATTTTAATAGTTCGACATGTTCCCATATCAAATTTCACTGTAATTGTTTCAAAGATTTATTTCTCTCCAGTTTTATCCCCTTAGTTAAGGTTTTTACAAAAACCGGTCAAGCGCGAGTTGCTCTTGCGCAACGGGGGTTCCGAAAAAACTTGTAGGTCAAAACTCGAAAAACTTAGACTTGCACGGTTATTACACCAACCGCTAATAAGATTTTGATACTGAAAACTTTGTTTCGTGTATTGAAAAAAAAATAATAATCTTAATTTAAATCTAAGAAAATAATTCCACACAGTTTCTCAAATTAGGCTGAGCCTGTGTCTTGTAAAATCAATTAATTTTAAAGTAAATTCATTTATTAAGCGCGAGTTAGAGAGCGTGCGTGCGTGTGCGTGCACATGTGAAAAATTAAGTGTGAAGAAGAGAGTTTAAGGGAATATCATGTGGTAATGGGGTTAATATACATAGATGTGCAGTTGTCTAATTCTGGATTTTGCAGTGCAGAAGAGATTTTACAGTGTACCACTGTGAGCCAATCACAATATTTTCAGTCTCCTCATAGTTGAGATTAAAGTACGTATTTAAGGATTTTAGTATTTTCCTTTACATGTGCTGTAAGACACTTCTTGCAAACTTTTCACGATTCTACGATAACGGAAAGTACCCCACACTTTTGATTCTATTATAAAATTGTAAAATATACGACATAAACGGTCATGTCTTTTGATCGCGTTCACTTCCAAGTTTGCTTTTTTACAGCAGATATATACTTAAGACCTGGGTATTTGTTGACCAACTTGACACCTTTACGCGTTTCTGAAGGAAAGGGTCCTGACAAATAAATAAACAACAAACAACAAAGTAATGCTATAAAGGTTCAGTTTGTCCATCCAAAAAAAAATATTTCGCATATTTATTTACATGGTTCAAGATGGCGCTTTACGAAATTTCATTTCCAACGCTTTAAGGTGGTAGCTCAAGGTCCATTTTCATACATTTTGTTTCGGCTTTAATCTGGGTAATTAAACAAGTATTGGCAAGTAAAGAATTTAAATTCACGTCTAGTTAGTGATTAGTTCTCGCAGTTGAAAGAAAAACGTAAAAATAATTAATAATCATGGATATTTCGGCCTTTAAAATTTAATATGACGAAATTTTAAAGGCAGAAATATCCATGATTATTATTTATTTTTACATTTTTCTTTCAACTGCGAGAACTAATCACTAACTAGACGTGAATTTAAATTCTTTACTTGCCAATACTTGTTTAGTTACCCAATTAAAAAAAATGGTATGTTTTCCCCACTGTAATCCCACAAGGTTAGGGTTGGTAACAAATTAATATTTCTATTTTTTTTTACTAATTATTTCCGAATCCAAACACGATCAACCCTTTACAGGTTGATATTTTTACTGATTAGCACATACAGCTTAACACATATCTTGTTTTCATCGTGGGCCGCGTCAAAAACATCTTACTGATGTAGAAATGGGAATTTTCGTGAAGATCTTATGATGAAAGAAGTAAGACAATACATACACGGTCAAGATATTTTGACCTATAGCCTTCTGTTATTACGGGAAAGGTTATTTTAACAGGCATGGCAGAGCCTACATGACAACATGATCTAGTAAAATACCATATTATTTTTTTTAGTTATTATTCATCATCGAAATTAGTTTCTTTTTTTTATTAAAACCATATTTTGGAATATTACCATTTCAGATTTAAGATTATTATTAAAGAAAAAGTATATTCAATCCGAACCCACAGTACGTCTTACCGCACACAACCCTATTTTACTAGAACATAACAAGTAGCAAAATGCTACAAAATTATTTTCTAATGTTAAAGACCCCGATAACAATCGCAGAAAGTGTGCTGAACGTTGGCAATTATTATTCTGCAAATAACTACGCAGATTTTTACGTATAATAAAAGGGTGATAAAAGTACATTATATACTTTATTCGTCTTATACGTAATATATTGTTACTTATTTCATTTGACTAATCACGTAACGTAATTCATCTCATTAAAATATGGCTTATTAAACATTTACATCCTGTATATGCATTGATCTTGTAAATTCTAACAATACATCGACACTACCACATAACATGAAAATAAAAACATAGATAACTCTAATGCTTACAGACAATTGACAACGATAACATGTAATAATGAGTACAAACGGCAATCAATTTTACCTGAGCTGTCTCCGTTCCTCCGCTTCGAGCTTTTGGTGCCTCTTTTCGAAAACTTTGTCGTCTAGATTCTCCGTGCCCTCAAGAGTGTAGCAACTCGTGTACGGCTTCTCCCTCCATCTGGGTACCTAAGGTAATGTAAATCATATAATGCGAAAACAAGGGGGCAAATAAATAGAACGTGGGAAACAAATTAATGGCCTTTAACTTAATCATGTTTACTATAACACACATTGCATTAATTTATTGTCATGGATGAATTATACGATTGCATATGACATTGCATAGAACAATAATCGAAATATTATGATATACCTTTAGTCTATATTTATGATATAATCACACTGCTAAAATTCCAAAGAAAGTCAGAACTTCATAATGCTTTTTTCTCTTAAGGTTGGCATTAATTTCTGCGTTTCGATTTACCAAATATATAAAAATGAACAAAAGCAAACAAAACTAGCTCTTATATTTAAATGACTCAGTCATCAGCTTATGCTGTTATTGATTACATGAAGTATGCCAGGGTATACTTAGGGGGCCAACGAGAATATTGTCATTTTTGATATGTTCACAAATCTAATATATTCAATAAATAATACAGAACTGAACCGCTTTTTGAGTCAGATTATTAAATAGTTTTAAAAAAGTTCTAAAGGGACGCGTTTTGAAAACGGTGCTTGAAATTTAATAATAGCAACCAGTACAATTACACCATTAAGCTTTAATTAATAAATGTTAAAAAATATGATTATTTTAATTGTAGGCCACAGTTCTTGGGTGATAAACAAAATATAAAAGATAAGTGTGATCAAGCCAAAAAAGCGAAAACAATTTAAAATGACAAAAGCGGTTCTACAGTATCTTACAGTAGAAACAAAAGAAATTTCGATAGTCCATACTTTCAAAAAGAAAATTCCAGTCTTATTTTGTAACTTCTGGTTTTCTAAATCAAGAAAAAATTAGTTAACATTGTATAACATCAATTTCATGCAATTCGCACCATTGCATCAGCAAACAAATATTGTTTGCACCGCAATGGTTTTATGCTATAACTACACATTTATATTTTGTGTAAACATATGTACGTACTTCGACAGTAGAAGCCTTGGGGTCTTCAGTAGGGTCAATATCTTCAAACTTAATGTCTGGGTCCAGTCCCAAGTACCAGGATAGATCAGGATCGCCCATCAACGTGTGATATGGCTTTGAGGTCATCATGCCGGGTACAGCTGGCTTTTTGCCTCGGGAAACAGCTAATCATGAAAAACAAATAATTGTTATATTATCATTCTTATTTTCTCCTATTCGTCATTCTAATTCTATTCTATACCCTTCACCTACAATTTTTTGAACAACAAATGTTTACTTCCTCCTTTCGTTTCTTTTCCTTCCTAGATCAAACTTTAATTGGTCTAAACTTACATGCTAAACTGCACTAACCCTATTTTTATCGTAAATATTATTTATTTATTTAATATTTGGGAAACAAACAGAAAATATCAAATATAAATAATAAAAGAATATGTTACAGAATCCAGCGAAGTTTCCACTAATAAATAACACAGGTATGGAAAGAGTGAACAATAACATTAATTGAAATACAATGAAATAAAGGTAACAAAAAAAAAAACTTAAATAAAATTATGCATAAATTATCAATATTATTTTTGTGTATGATATTTTCTATTCGTTTATTTTTGCAACATTTATGGATATTAATGTAATTAACTTATAATACATCTCATATAAATGTTTGAAATGTTTATAACGTCAACCATTTTCACCTACAGAATTTTCTTTACTTAATACATTGAAATAGAAAATAGATTAAACATTTCTCTTTGATATATTCTTACTTACCTTTTCCTTTAACTGGCTTTGGTTTAGGTGCAGCCTGCTTTGGCGTAGGGTCACGTTTCGCCTTAGTAACTCCTGTGGCGGACATTGCACGTTTCCTGCCACGTTTGCTTTCAGTACCACGTTTGAAATCCACTGCCTCAGGCTATAATAGTTATCAAATAAAAAATATTAATCGTTATGGATGAAAACCCCTTCAAACTATCCCATTTTTTAATTAACATACATATTTATGATACTTACTGAAGCAAAATCTGGAATGGCACTAAGGCCAGATCCACCAGGTGCTTCTGGACTTAATAAGCTTGTGGTTCGTGCACCTCGCTGTTTCGATTTATCAGGGTTATTGTTTTCCGTTATTGGAGTAAAATCCACCGGATTCAAGGTGTCCAAATTCAATGGAGAATCGGCATTAAATAAATCTTGGAATTCTACCGAATCCAACCCAGGGAGAATACTTGTGGCTAAGTTGCTGGAGTTTTCGCCATAAGAAAAATCACATAAGCTTGTCTCATTACCAGTTTTACTGGTACTAAACATTTGCCAATCTAGATCTGGCTCACTTTTCACTAAATCCATATCCGGCTCTCCTTCCATAAGAGTCTTTGGTAACTCTTTTTTTGGCTCAGGTACAAAGGTGCTAGATAAACTATATCTTTCGACCTTTGGTTTGATCAGCGGCTTAGTTGTTGTTTCTGGTATTGCCGGGTCATAAATGCGACGTGTACTCGTAGCCGTAGATGGATTATCACTGGACAGTTTCATTCTCCCATGATGTGATTTTTGTAACATAAGTTTTGGGATTGGCGATTGTTCTCTCATGTCAGCCTCACCAAGCTGGTACGGATCTTCCCCCGTAGGCGTAGTATCAATCAATTGTAGTCTATCTGATAATGATCCTGTGAACTGAGTCGTTTTTTTTGGAATGGTTGATCTTGATTTTCCATATGTATTTACTTTATTTTTCTTATTAACGCTATAATTGCGATCAAAACTTTTTTCGTCTTCAAACATTTTACCTGAAAAAATATCAATTTGAATGAAAACAAATCCAAACATAAAGATCAATAACAAAAAAAGGGTCATTTTATTCAACTCTTACTTGTGTCTGGCATTTCTACTTTGGGTGTGGTATTGCGCGACATGCGGCTTAGGCTTCCAATGCCTGAGGTCCGCCTTCGGTTTCTTTGTATCTTCTGGATAACGGGGTTGCCGCTGTATGAAACAAAATATGTGTAACATGTAGATTCATATTAATTAAACCAAATCACGAAATATGTTATGATTTTTATAATGCCAATATATTGTTTACCTGTTGGATGTCACAGTATAGAGCGGCTCCGGACGGGGCTCCGGTTTCGCGCTCTCTTTTTTAACATAGGAACGCTTGTTCTCAATCATGGTGAAATTGTCGCAATTCAAATTGCTATCCAATATTGACATAGACGGCACAGCCCAATCAGTAGGCAGAAAGCTAGTTACATCTGAACAAAAAGAAATTATATTCTTACTATCTAATGCACTTAATTTCTTAAGAAATGATATTTTCTATTTTCCTAAACTTCCATCCAAAACTTGATTTTGATTGCCTATCTAAGTTCACGTTGTTTCCAACTGTGCATTTTTTATGGATAAAAGTTTGCTTTTTTACTATTCTAAATCCAGGCCTTAGTTTCATCTGTGTGCCAAATTTAAGTCGCATCATAACCAAGCTTTATAGGTTAACTTAAATAACAAACGTCCAAACATCCAAACATACACACATCTTCACTTTCACATTTTTATAATGAACAAAATATAACGAGCAGAAGAGACAGGGCTTACCCGATTCTGAGCTCCTTGTTATGTCAACAGAATTGTTGGTAAATGCTTTTGATTTATTGATATCACTGTTAAAGATGTACGAGTTTGTTTGGCTGTCTGGCAATAATAGCTCAGTAAAACTATTAAACATAATCTGAAAAAAAAAAAACAATGACTTCACTTTAATACTCTTGTTATGATAATTAATAATTATCATATTGATGCATTGACCTAACAATACTTGCCAATTTTAGAGTTAAATTGTAACTAAGGATATGGCTGTACAGACACACAAAAAGACTGCTCATTTTTTATTTCATCCCACATACTTATAAATTTTTTAGGGTATTATTAGTAAAAACATAGTTATTGTACAAGTATAACTAATTGATTAGTATATAGAAGACATATTGAATTATTTTGTTGTTTGTCAATACAGGGATTATTTTACCATATAACATACCTGTGAAGATGGGGATGGTTCGGTTTTTACAACCGTTGATGTAGCTGTTGTGGGAACAACATTCACTAATGGTGGAGGATTGACACTTTGTCTTTGATTCGCTGGAGCTTTTTTGTCCATACGATTCAGTTTAGTTTTAAGCTGAAATAAAGAATATTCTTAAGAGGATGTGTAAACTAGTGCAGATTATAGCTGCACCACATTCGCGAATTATTAAGCAGCATAGCATATGAGGTCTGTATAAAATAAATAAACTTAACACAAAATGTTCATTTGGTCTTTGTTTTAATATTACTACACTTTAAACATAGAATGCCCAGCAATTCAGCCAATATTTATACCAAATTAGTAAAATGAACATACACCACACACTCTCATTTTGGAAATACATCAGTAGCAATAGAGAAAATATTATTTTCGTCACAGCAAATTTACCGTGTGCACAATGTAATAACAGATCATACTATGAAATATTTTATTGAAATAAAGCTGTAAGGGGAGAAGGGGTGGCGCTGCAGGGTGCGATGCGCCCACATTGCGCCCACTCGCCTCCCAACCCCCACCACCCAGCACCTATTCCTCTTATTTACTTAGTGCTCTGAACGAGATATAAAATTGGTTACACTCTTCTTTGATAATTTAATGAATAATAATAATAATGAATTTGTAATTTTCTATAATTTATAGTTTTTGACTATTGATAGAAAAAAAAATGAAACAGGAACCAAAAATAAAACAAATATTAACATCAGCACAGCCATATGTAATATAGTTAGTACAATTCGCAAAATATGATCACTAGCATTGCTGCTATGCTCTTTATAAATACTCACATTGCATTTTTAAAAGTATGACAAGAATATCCTATTTTCATTAGCATTTGCTTTAACGCAGCTGAGATCAAATGTGCAGGACTATAATAAAGATATATTTTTTTAAATAAATATAGTATATCTATTGTGTAATAAGTTTTCAATAAGATACTGTTTATGACTTGTCATTACAAAATACCATTTTTGTTTATTTCCACCACAATAGCAACTTAGCATTTATGCAAATAAGATGGAACGCAAAGATTATAGATTATATTAGAACACAAACTTTAATAATGATGATCTATTTTACCAATATGATAAATGTGGAACTTTGT